>NW_027187460.1:57155449-57167036 GCF_028583685.1 Petaurus breviceps papuanus | reverse complement strand
ATGCACATATAAACACACACATATATATAGTACATTTTAATAGGGATAAACATAAACTTTTACACAAAAGGATTAACTCATGCCTTATCCAAGTCATTGGTAAAAATGTAAAGCAGCACAGACCTAAGCAGAGATCCCCCTGGAGACTTTCTTCCAAGTTAACATTGAACTATGAATGACTATTTTTTAAATATGATCATTCAATCAATTTGACATCTACCTGTAAAGGATGTGACCAGGAATAAACACAGTTTAATGAGGCTAAAATAGAAAGCATCTGGAATTTTGATTACTGAAAACCCAAAAAAAACAGGTCATGAATAGAGACATAGTGAAAACAACTAAACAATGACCAAAAAAAGGTATAGGCTTAGTCATTAACACTTCATTGGGATTACTGGGAACATCTTTTGGGTTCCTGAGTCCCAGTTGACTAACTGGGTTGACCGGAACCCTAAATTTGAGCATTGATCAAGCTATTCATGCCTTATTGAGAATGAGAATTTAAATCTTAGCATTCAGAATGATTGAATTCAATCCTAGCACTTAATCCTAAAACTAAGGCTATAAAAAAAAGGACAGATGTGCTCGAGTTAGTTCTTAATTAGAAGGTGCTGCAGAGAAACAGAAGAAGGATCGAGCTAAGAGCTAGCTGAGTAGACTTGAGCAAAATGGCCTCTCAACTATATGACTAACCCCAAAAGTAGAGAAGAACAAGGCATATTGAAGTTGGACATGGATTTGATTTTCAGTCAAAAGCATTTATTTAGCATTGCTGTTAAGTACTGCTACATACCAGATATGGCATTAGGTGCTAGGAATACAAAAAGAGGCAAAAGACAGTCCTTGCTCTAGCAATTCCAATTTCATTACCCTTCAAGGGAGAACCCAAATCCTTAGAATAATGCTAGTCAGATAAGGCTCATTAAAGGCCTGTATAGTTCTCTTGATAGAAGTTCGGCTCACAGCTGGAAGGGCCCTCAGAGGTCATCTAGTCCAACCCCCATATTTTACAGATGAGGAAATTGTGAATGTATAGTAATTGTTTCTCTTTTGGCCAGAAACCCTGAGGGTCTTCCCCTCCCAGTTTGATTTTATATTTATTATTATTATTAAAAGAGCCATCTCTTGTATCACTTCTTTTTTAATTATTTATTTTTAGTTTTCAACATTCACTTCCCTAAATTTTAAATTGTCTGCCCCTCCCTCTCCAAGACAGCATACAATCTGATATAAGCTCTACATACACTTTGCTATTAAACATTTTCACATTAGTCATGCTGTATAGAAGAATTATAATGGATGGGGAAAAGTATGAGAAAGAAAAACAACAAAAAAAAATAGTCTGCTTTGTTCTACATTCAGATTCCATAGTTCTCTAGATGTGGATGGCATTTTCCATCTCGAGTCCATTGGAATTGTTTTAAGTCCTTGTATTGCTGAGAAGGGCTAAGTCTATCAAAATCAGTCATCCCACACTGTGGCTGTTACTGTATCCAAGGTTCTATTGGTTCTGCTCACTTCACTCAGCATCAGTTCATATAAGTCTTTCCAGGTTTTTATGAAGTTCTCTTGTTCATCATTTCTTATAGCATAATAGTTTTCCATTACATTCATATACCACAATTTGTGCAGCCATTCCCCAATTGAAGGGCATCCTCTCAATTTCCAGTTCTTGGCCACTACAAAAAGAGCTGCTATAAATATTTTTGTATATGGGGGTCCTTTTCCCATTTTGTGATCTCTTTGGGATATAGCCCTAGAAGTGGTATTGCTGGGTCAAAGGGTAAGCACATTTTTATAGCCCTTTGGACATAGTTTCTTGGTTCACTTCTTAATCCTAATCACTGAAATAGGTGATGCCTCAGTCAAAGTGAGAACTCGGAAAAATCAAAGGCAAAGGTCTCCCACTGCATCCTGGGCCATCTCTAGTTGTCCTGATCTATATCTGGTCCCTGGACCCAGATGGCTCCAGAGGAAAAAAGTGAGACTGGTGACCTTCCACAGCCCTCCCATTCTTAAAGCCAATTCACTTGCAAGTCATGCCATCACCTTCCTTATGTCATGGTCCTTTACAAGAATGAAGGATTAATCACAACCTGTGAGGAGTGTGCTATAGAAATACTGAAAAAATTATACAAAATAATGCCATTTAGGAATTGATTGAAAGAAATGAGGATGTTAACCTGGAGAAGAAAAAAATTAGGAGGGATTTTAATAGGGTATTCTAGTATCTGAAGGTTCTCTCACATGGAAGTAAGTGGTGCTTGGCACCACGAGGGCAGAATTAGGAATTAGGGTGAGAGTGGCAAAGAAGCAAGTTAAGGCTTGATGTAAAGAAAAAAAAATTTCTTAACAATGAGAGCTACCTAATGGCCTTTCTCAATCCTCACCCTTCTTGAGCTCTTTAATGCTTTTTACATTGTCAAGACTCTCTTCTTTCTAGGTTTCCATGGAACTGTTCTCTCCTTGTTCTCCTCCTATATATACACATACATGCACAGACTTCCAGTTTTCTTAAATCTTATCTCCCAGCAAGTACGCTGTGTTCATTGTGTACATTGGCCTCCTTGCTGTTCCTTGAACAAGACACCCCATCTCTGGATCCTGGAAATTTTCACTGATTCTTCCCCACACCAGGAATGCTTTTGTTCCTCATCTTTGCCTCCTGGTTTCTCCCATTGTGGTACAAAGAGTATCCATTATACATACACGAGGCTAGTTTCTAGTGAAGGAAAACATGAAGACTCTTTTTCAGATTTTATTGGTCCGGGAGCACTGGGGATTTAATTGTTGATGGGGCTTTCTGGTCATTTAATTGATGAAAGGACTAGCCTATGGGGAGTCCAAGTTCTGCAGGCTTGATGGAACTCCCATTTGTGTGGGAGTCAGACACTGCTGTCATGCCAAATGTAAAGGTGGAAGGAAGCAGAGTCCATGTGCATTAGTGATTATGTACACTTTACATTTTTGTTGGTGGTGATTACATATATATTTTTATTGAATTCCATCCATGAGGTTTTTTTCATTGTATTCTATTTTTTTTTTTTGCTTTTTGGAGGGGAGAAGGCAGGGGAATTGGGGTTAAGTGACTTGCCCAAGGTCACATGACTAGTAAGTGTTAAGTGTCTGAGGTCGGATTTGAACTCAGGTCCTCCTGACTCCTGGGCCAATTGTCTATTCACTGCACCACCTAGCAGCCCCTTTTCATTGTATTCTAGTTTCAAGCCTAAATCATAGGTGGGCCTTGAGTTTGTCATCTCTTCTATACATAGCTAGGTGGAACAGTAGATAAAGTTTGGGTCCTAGAATCAAGAAGACCTGAGTTAAAATCCAGACTAAGATACTTCCTAGCTCTATGACCCTAGGATAGTCATTTAACCTCTATCTGCCTTATTTTTCTCAGTGTAAAATGGGGATAATAATACCTACCTTAGAGAGTTGTAGAGGGGGTCAAATGAAATCATACATGTTAACAAATTAACACCATGCCTGGTTTATAGCAGGTACTTAAATATTTGTTCTCTTCCCTGCAGCAAAATGTCCTAGGTATCTGTCCTTGGCCTATACTAGTCAAAAATTTTTATTACTTACATGAATGAAATATAGAGGCATTGTGATATAGTATATACTGAGAGCTGGACTTGGAGTCAAGACCAAATAACTTTAAATACCACATCTTAAATTTACTAACTGTTTGACCCTGTGCAAGTTACATAACCTCTATGTTCCTCAAGTAACTCCTTAGAACTTATCTACCATTATAAGGTTTATATAAGAGCCACTATCTGATTTGAAAAGTATAGGCAATGCTCACACCAGAAGATCTCCTTTCTGACAAAAGCATAGATCCTTCATCTATTTCAGTGCTTGGATGAAACCATAGATAGCTTGCTTATCATTTCATCTGGTTAATCAAAGCCAGTAATGAGGGGTAACATATTTGGTGGCAGACTTGGCTTCCAAAAAAAAAATCTCTCCAGGTTGGCCAAATTTGATGAAAAGAAATATAAAAGAGATAAATGTGAAGTTCTACATTTGCTATTATTAATCAATGTAGAGCCATCACTATATTGTTTTCATGGGAAAACATCAAAGAATTTAAGTAAGCAACAAATTCAGTATGAATACACAGTGACAATATAGAAGCCAAAAATTTTTAATGTAATGTTAAGTTCCACTAAGATAGACATAGTGTACAGAATGAGGGAAATTATATTTCTCATCAGACAATATTTTAAATTTTGTGTTCAATAAAAGACGTTAACCAGTTGATAAAGTGTGTCCACAGAAAGATTACCAGGACCATGATAGACTACAGCCCTATTGAGGATCAGTTGAAGTTGCTAAACAAATTTACCTTTTAGAAGAAAAGACTTAAGGGAATCCCCACTACTTTTCCAATTTTATTTCACATCACTTCCTCTTAACTCATTTCACTTCTTACCCAAATTGGTGAATGACTATGATAAAGAAAAAATAAGAACAATCAGAGGTCAGGTCCAGAGAAAAGTCTTTGGGAAATTTGAGAAGTGATCTGGTAGGTATATCAAAAAAAGAAAGGCTTCATAGGGAAGAAAGCACTTTTCTTTTCTTCTTTTATTTTTTATTTTAAATTTATTTATTTATTTTTAGTTTTCAACATTCATTTCCACAAGATTTTGTGTTACAAATTTTTTACCCATCTCTCCCTTGCCCCCCAACCCAAGATAGCGAGTCTACTGAATATCCCTTCCCCCAATCTGTTCTCTCTTTCTTCCCCAACCCTCCCCCCACAACTTTCTTCTAGGACAAGGTGGATGTCTATACCCAAACACCTGTATATCTTATTTCCCAGTTGCATGTAAAAAACAATTTTTTTAACATTTGTCTTTAAAACTTTGAGTTCCAAATTCTTTCCCTTCTTCCCTCCTTACCCACTACCACTGGGAAGACAAGCAATTCTATATCAGTTTTACATGTGTAGTTACACAAAACATTTCTTAGTAGTTATATTGTGAAGGACTAACTATATTTCCCTCCATCCTATCCTGCCCCCCCCTCATTCTATTTTCTCCTTTGGCCCTGTCCCTTTTCAAAAGTGTTTATTACTTCTAACTACCTTCTCCCCCAATCTACTTTCCCTTGTATCATCCGCCCTCTTATCCCCTGCCCCCCTACTTTCCTGTAGAGTAAGATACCCTACTGAGTGTGTATGTTATTCCCTCCTTAAGCCAAATTCAATGAGAGTAAGGTTGACCCATTCCCTTTCACCTCCCTGCTCTTCCCCTCCATTGTAACAGTTTTCTCTTGCCTATATATCCTATTCTCTCCCCCTTCTCTTCCCAATATATTCTTCTCTCACCTCTTAGTTTTATTTTTTAGATATCATCCCTTCATATTCAACTTATCCTGTGCCCTCTGTCTATGTATACATGTGCACACATATACACATACATACATATTTATACACACATACACCCTCCTATATATAAGTATGTATACATATATATGCATATATATTCCCTTCAACTATCCTCATACTGAGAAAAGTCTCATGAGTTAAAAATATCATCTTTCCATGTAGGAATGTAAACAGTTCAACTTTAATAAGTTTCTTATGATTTCTTTTTTCTTTTTAACTTTTCATGCTTCTCTTGATTCTTGTATTTGAAAGTTAAATTTTCTGTTCAGCTCTAGTATTTTCATCAAGAATGGTTGAAAGTCCTCTATTTCATTGAATATCCATATTTTTCCCTGAAGCATTATACTCAGTTTTGCTGGGTAGGTGATTCTTGGTTTTAAGCCTAGCTCCTTTGACCTCCAGAATATCATATTCCAATGTAGAAGCTGCTAGGTCTTGTGTTATCCTGATTATGTTTCCACAATAGTGAAATTGTTTCTTCCTGACTTCTTGGAATATTTTCTCCTTGACCTTGGAACTCTGGAATTTGTATATAGTGTTCCTAGAAGTTTTCTTTTTGAAATCTTTTTAAAGATGTGATCTATGAATTCTTTTCATTTCTATTTTGCCCTCTGGTTCTATAATATCAGGGCAATTTTCCTTGAGAATTTCTTGAAGGATGATGTCTAGGCTCTTTTTTTGATCCTGGCTTTTAGGTAGCCCAATAATTTTTAAATTATCTCTCCTGGATCTATTTTCCAGATCAATGGTTTTTCCAATGAGATATTTCATATTGCCTTCTATTTTTTTCATTTGTTTGAATCTGTTTTATAGTATCTTGACTTCCCATAAAGTCATTAGCTTCCATTTGCTCCAATCTAATTTTGAAGGAATTATTCTCTTCAGTGAGTTTTTAAAATTCCTTTTCCACCTGGCCAATTCGACTTTTTAAGGCATTCTTTCCCTCAATGGCTTTTTGGGCCTCTTTTGCCATTTGAGTTAGTCTATTTTTAAGGAGCTATTTTCTTCAGTATTTTGGGGGGTCTCCTTTAACAGGCTATTAACTCGCTTTTCATGATTTTCTTGTATCATTCTCATTTCTCTTCCCAATTTTTCCTCCACTTCTCTTACTTGATTTTCAAAATCCTTCTTAACTCCTCCATGGCCTGTAACCAATTCATATTTTTCTTGCAGGCTTTTGATGCAGGAGTTTTGACTTTGTTGTCTTCTTCTGGTTCCATGTATTGATACTCTTTGTGCCCAAAAAAAGATTCTATGGTCTGATTGTGCTTCCTCTGTTTACTCATCTTGCCAGCCAATTTCTTGACTTTTGAGCTCTTTGCATTGGTAGAGCTCTGCTTCCAGAGTGGAGAGACCTGTGTCCCAAATTGCTGGGGTTTTGTGCAGTTGTTGTCAGAGCTGTTGTCAGAGCTATGAGGGAGTGCCCTCCCTATAGCTGCCACAAGCTCTGGCACACTAGCATTCCTCACACCAAGCCTGCTACCCAAGACTGTGACCCAGATCCAAGCAGGTCAAAGCAAGAGCAGTTATACTCTGACCCACTTGGTCCCCCTACATTCTGTAGGCCAGGAGTTCTGGAGGCATCCATGTGGCAGCAGCTGCAGCTTCTACCTCCTCTGCCGCCCGGGGAGCAGGTGCCCTGACTATGCTCTTCTCTCACCCAGTTCCAACTGAGTTCCCTGCTTTCTCTTTGGTGTTTATGTGTTGAGAAGACTGGAAACCACCACAGCTGCCAGTGTCACCCTCCTGAAGTCTGCTCTGGCCTGTCTGGGCCATGAGTCTGGGCTGCCCAGCATCTGGGCCGAGGCAGCTCATGCAGGACTGCACTTGGCTCCTATCTTGGTGTGATAGATGCTTCCTGTCGGCCTGCTGGGCTGTCTTCAGCAGGAGATTTGTTTCTCTCTGTCACTTTGTAGCTCTAAAATTTGTTTAGAGTCATTTTTTTCACAAGTATTGGAGGTGGTTGGAGCGGGAGCTCAAGCAAGTTCCTGCTTTTAATCTGCCATCTTGACTCCGCCCTAAAAGCACTTTTCTTACACCTTGGAAAAAAATGGAAGGACTTTAACAGATAGGAGTCGGCCAAGGGAAAATACTTTCAGTTCCCTAAGCTTGGTCAACTATCTTCTGCCTCTATTCATTTGCATAGCCTACCTCCTCCCCCCCACCGGAATATACTTCCTCTTTCTCTCTGCCTCTCAATATCTTTGTCTTCCTTTAAAGCTCAATTTGGGTGTCATATCCTCCACATGATGTTTACTATACTATTTCCGTTTGAGAATGGAATATCTCTTCTCAGGACACCTTGCTAGGACACC
This sequence comes from Petaurus breviceps papuanus, assembly GCF_028583685.1. Lineage (NCBI taxonomy): Eukaryota > Metazoa > Chordata > Mammalia > Diprotodontia > Petauridae > Petaurus > Petaurus breviceps. The sequence goes on along the minus strand of NW_027187460.1, from coordinate 57,159,317 downwards.
TTGTCTGAATTTTTTCTTTGCTCTCCCAGTCACTCCTTACTTTTTGTCTGTGTATATATTGTATCCCCTTCGGAATAATTAGGTTCCTTGAGGATGGGTTCCATCAGACCTTTACTCCATTAATATCCATCTCTAGCATCTAGCACAAATACTTGCACCAAGAACACATGCAATACATATATACATACATATATATTCATTGAATTGAAATGAATAATTATCTTGGAAATCACAAGAGTTCCAGTGGAAGTGGGTTGGAATTATTTCTCATGGCCCCACAGGGCAAAACTGAATGCAATGCCTGAAAGTTGCAGAGAGACAGATTTAGAGTTGATGAAAACTCCTTATTGATTAGAGTGGTCCCAACACTGAAACGGGGAATTGGGAGACAGTGAACCATCCACCCTTGATAGAAGCATTTAAGCAGAAGAAGCTGGATGACCACTTGTCAGAGATGGCTATACAAGTACAGGTTGGACCACATGATTTTGGAGGCTCTTTCCTAATCTGATTTCAACCAAGAATACAGTCCCTATCCCATTTTCTAATCCTAGAACTTTCTGCCTCTATGTTTTTACTTATACCTTATCATTCCTGGGGTGGGCTCCCCTATCCTATTTCTGCCTGTTAAAGTTCCTCCCCTTAAAGGTCAAATCAGGCATATTCTTCTCCATGAAGCCTTTCCTGAACCTCTCCCCTTCACCAGCTGAAAGAGATTGCGCATATTTCTCACAGGTTTTTGCCTAGATCTTGTCTTTGCCTATTTCTTATTTTATTTATATCAAGGTTGTTTGTATCCATGTTTTAATCGTTAGATTGTAAATTACTAAAGGTTAGCACTGTCTTATTTCAACATCATCATCCTCACAACATGGTAAATGCTAATTGAGTTGACTTTTCCCCCTAAAGAGTAGCTGATATGTGCTAACATCTAATTTCTGAACTTTGATGAAGTAACTGTTACTACATTATAGTTAAGCATCTCATGTCAGATACCTTGCTAAATATTTTCAAATATAATAGTTATTAACAAAATTAATTTTAATTTGAGGAATTCTAAGCTTCAGTGTATTTATATACAAAGTAGTTTCTTTATTTAAAAAAAAGGATAGTTTACAGCTGCTAGATTAGTCCTCATTCATTACAGGTAGATTATAAATTTCTTGAGGTCAGGGGTCCTGTCTTACCTCTTCTGTGTCCCCCATAGCACACATTGCAATGTTGGAACCAACATTAAAAAACTCTAAAAAATATTTGGCTGATTGCTCAAACCTAATTTTTTTTTTATTCCTGCTCTCCACAGAAGAAACTATGAAACCTGGAAATTCATGTTTGCAGTTGTCATAAGGAAAGCACTTTGTAAGATGTAACATACTAGCTAAATATAGGCTATTAGGGAAGCAGCATGTTATGATGAAAAGAGCATTTGCTCTGGAGTCAGATGACATGGCCCACATCCCACCTCTGACATCGACCTGTGTGACTGACAATCTCCTAAGACTTCAATTTCTTCATCTGGAAAATGAGAAAATTGGACTACAGGTCCCTTCCAGGTCTAGTTCTATGATCTTATGGAATATTATTATACAAAACAAATTTAATCTCTTTTTTGTGCAATCTAGTCCCTCCCTATTTTTCTCTTCTGTAGCCTAAACATCACTAGATTTTTTACTAAAATTTAAATACACAGTAAGAAAAGAAAAATATAAATATAATAATTATTTTAAAAATTTATTTTAAAAATTTAAATATAAATAATATAAACTTAAATATTGAAACTTAAATACAAAATAAAAGTAAAAAAGCATGTCATGTGCACAGCAGAATGTAAGAGGATTCAAAATATATAGCAATAAATTTCCATTTCAAGAAAGCCTATATAATAAATACTGCATGTTATGTTGAGAGCTGTCCATTTTTTCTTTGCTTCCTTGTAAATTTTCTTTTGTTCTTGGCTGTGTACTTTTTATTTTGTTCTTTTCCCCCCTTCCTCCTCTCATCCCCCAAAGGCTACAATTAAGCATGGATATATTTAGATGTAAATATATACATATATGTGTGTATGTGTGTGTGTGTGTATACACATACCTACATATATAGGCATATACTTTCCCTAACAAATTCTACTTCGGATCTTTGTTTTTATATTTGCATGTATCTCTTATTTCCTATCCCTCCTAACTCCTCTACTTTGCTTCTATCTGCTTCCTTGCCCTGCTATTACTTAGCCTACACCCCTCCCCCCTTATCCTCCCATTCCCATTAATCTAAACACCCTTCTATACCCCCTTTTAATCTATTCCCTCACCCTCTTCTGTATAGATCCCTCCCTTATCCTCTGCTCCCCTCCCTATCCTCTTGGCATTTATTTCTTTCTGAATTTGGAAGACTTTTATACTCTTCTAGATATATATGTATTGTTCCGTCTTAAACACATTCCCAATGAAAGGAAGTTTCCAGAACTAACAGCTCCCTTCCCCCATCTAATTCCTCTGTGTTGGTTCTTCCTCTTGCACCTCATTTGTGTAAGATAATTATTCTTTTTAGTTCCTAAATGGTTTTACTTTTTAAAGTCATATCATTCTCAGGTCTACCCCAATCTTTCTTATAAACTACCCAATTGCTAATAACAATCTTAGACATATGTTTTACATTTTACATACTCTGGGGTAGAGTCTGTCCTTATTGAGTCTGTTGTAATTAGTCTGGTATGCACCTTGTATTTCTCTTGGATCTTGTATCTCAAATCTTTTACTAAGCTCAGATTTGTTTGTTTGTTTTCTTTAACAAAGTCCTAGCAGTTCATTAAATATTCTTTTTTTTTTTTTTTTTTTGCTTTTTGAAGGGCAATTGTGTTAAGTGACTTGCCCAAGGTCGCATGGCTATTTTTTTGTGTTAAGTGTCTGAGGCCAGATTTGAACTCAAGTTCTCCTGACTCCAGGGCCGGTGCTCTATTCACTGCACCACCTAGCCGCCTCTCATTTTTTTTTTTATTCAAGATTATGCTTAGCTTTGCTGGGTATGATATTTTAAGCTAGAACCCCAGTTCCAATACATATAGTCTTTTGGTGTCACCACTGCTAGGTGTTGTATGATTCTAATCGCACTACCATATTTAAATTGGGTTTTTTTCTTGTTACTTTGTAATATCTTTTTCCTTGAGCTGAGGTTTTGGAATTTAACTATAATATTCCTGTGGATTTTCCTCATAGGATCTCTTTCAGGCTGTGATTGGTAGATTTTTTTCTGTTTCCACTTTCCCCCTTTTTTTCTAATGCTTCAGGACAATTTTCTTTGTTTCCTGTACTATTGTATCAAGATTCTTTTTTTGATCATAGCTTTCAGGTAGTCAAATTATCCTTAAGTTTTCTCTTCTTGATCTATTCTTCAGAACAGTTGTTTTTCTTATGAGATGTTTCACATTCTCTTGTATTTTTTCATTCTGTATATTTTATTATTTCTTGATCTCTTACAACTTCACTGACTTCCCCTTGCCCAATTCTGATTTTCAAGGAGTCATTCTCTTCCTTAGGATTCTAGATCTCCTTTTCTGATTGGTTGACTGTCTTTTCATAATTTTCTTGTTTTTCTTGGATTGTTCTAATTTTATTTTATTTTATTTTTCAGTTCTTCAATCTCATTTGATTTTTAAAGTCTTTTTTTAAGTTCTTCTATGAATTCTCTTTGGACAGGTCACCATTTGATGTTACTCTCTGGGGTAGAAGAGGGTTTCTTTGCTTCAGTATCCTCCTCTGAAGATGAACCCTGGTCTTCTCTATTCCCGTAATAACTCACTGTGGTTGGATTCTTTCTCCTTTGCCTGTGCATTTTTTAAAAAAATTGTAATAGCTAGGTTTTGTAATCATCT
>NW_027187460.1:57101331-57155439 GCF_028583685.1 Petaurus breviceps papuanus | reverse complement strand
TTTTTTTTTAATAACTTTTCTTTTTACCTAAATACCTCCTACCTTCCCTATTACTGTAGAGGACAACATCATCCTCCCTGTCCCTCAGGCTTGTAACTTCCATGTCATTCTTAACTCCTCTCTTTCTTTTACCCCCTATACCTAATATACTCCCTTATATCCTCTGACTCTGGTGCATGCCTTTATCACCTCTCACAAGGACTGTTGCAGTAGCCTACTGGTGGTCTGCCTTCCTCAAGTCTCTCCCCATTCCAATCTGCATTCAAACCCCAAAGTGATTTTCCTAAAGCACAGGTCCAACATCACACAACCACTCCACTGGCTCCTCCTGTAAAGCCAATCATAAGCAGCTCTCCTGAGGACTGCTGCTGTGAATAACTTTAAGATTCTGATTGCATAGTATAATGAACTCTCTATTTATTCAGCAATAAACTAAAGCAAAACATTTATAACAATATAACATAACAATTTTTTACTGAAGTAGCCACATAGTCTTAAACAAAACACATCATACAGTAAGTCACAATCTCCTCAATCAATATACAGTACCAATCTAAAGGCTTCTTTCATCTTCATTGGAGGTCGACTTCCAATCACCCTCAAGCCAATCATTCTTAAGGCAAAATCATCCTTAAACTGATCATCCTTAAGGGGGTAGTAGAAAGTACAAAGTTCATCAACCCCTAGGTCACAGTAAATTATAATCTTATTATAATTTATATTATAAATATTATAAAGTAAATTATAAATTATAATAATTATAATCAGCACTAAGTACCCAAGTAAAGGTCCTTTCATTTTAACTCCAAACTGACTTCCAAACTCCATGGCTCCTCTTCCACACTCCCAGCTCTTGCCTGGATTCACCAATCTTGCCTGGATTCAAAGGTAGGCAACTGTCCAGCTCATGGTGACTAGTCCACTCCAAACCCTTCACAGTTTCTGTTTCTGGAAAGACAAAGCTTAAGAGCCACAACAATATTTACACACATTAAACTTAGCAGAGATACAACAATATTCACACACCTTGCCAACACTATCATCTCAATTCACTTTCTGTCTGACAAAGTAACACAAACCAACAGAAAAAGCTTTTATCTGAGAAATCAAACACATCAGCAGTAAAGTCCCAGGACTTCTGTAAACAGAAGTAAAAGTCCTCTTTCAGGACCTATGTAAATAGCAGTAAAGTCCTCTTCCAGGGCTTCTGGATCAACAGTAAAATCCTCTTTTAGGACTTCTAAGAACAACAAACAAGGCTTTTGTCTGACAGACCAACAGAGTGCCACAGAGTGCTGAAATCACAAGCATTCTTGCTCTCATTTCTGCTTGGTCCCAGCTCATGACAGAGCTTTTATCTGCTTTACTCCTTTCTGTTTGACACTTCCTGATGCTTCCTTCCTGTTCTGCTCTTTTGGCAAGTTCCTGCCACCATGGACTCCATGTGATGAAGTTAAGCCTATTAAGGGCAAGTCTCTAAACTCCCTTAGGCTTATTAAGGATAACACAATGTATACTATTTCCAACAAACACTTGATACAATCACAGGCTCTAAGGCACTTCAATAGCCAAAACAAGGAGCAAAGTAACACTTTGCTTGCCATTACAGCTCCCATCACCTCTAGGATCAAATGTGAAATGCTCTGCTTAGCACGCAAAGCATTTTGTAACCTAACCCTCTCCTACCTGTCCAATCTTCTTATACCATAACCCACTGCCACATACTCTTAGATCCACTGACACTGGCCTTCTTGCTGGTCCATGAACAAGACACTCCACCTGAAAACTCAATACATTTTCCCTGGTTGTCCTCCATACCTGGAATACTCTCCTCTTCTCTACCTATTGGCTTCCTTGAACTCCCAACTAAATTCACATCTTCTACAGTAAGTCCTTCTCAATCCTTTTTAATTATAGTGCTTTTCCTCTCTCTTATTTACTTCTCACTTACCTTGCATATAGCTTATTTGTACATATTTGTTTAAGGGCAGAAAGACTCATCTTCCTGAGGTCCAATCTATCTTCAGACACTTAATAGCTGTGTGACCCTGGCCAAGTCACTTAATCCTGTTTGCCTCTATTTCCTCATCATAAAATGAGCTAGAGAAGGAAATGGCAAACCACTCCAGTATCTTTGCCAAGAAACACCAAATAGGACCAGACATGACTGACAGGTCAGACATGAAGCAACTGAACAAAACATATTTGCTTGTTGTCTGCTCCATTAGGTTGTGAACTTCTCAAGTTTAGGGACTGTCTTTTTGCTTCTTTTGCCCTATTTCTTTGTACCATGCCACACACACAGAAGCATTAAATTAATGTTTATTGACTGGCATCACAGTCATTTCAGAATAAAATTCACATTTGCTGTCCCTATTTTGAACTTACCTTTGTAACAAATAATCAGTTACACAAAACCAATTGACAAAGTGACCAAAAGAATAATATAGGCAATGTTTTACATGCATAGTATGCTAGCTTTCCCCAGAGTCTAAACTGTTTAAGATTCCTTTTTTGTCTTTGTGTGCCCAGTACCTGACACAGTGCCTGACACATAGTAAGTGTTGAGTAAATAGTTGTTGATTGATTGTGGAAAAGAGGTATTTTATTATATGTTTCAACTCAACCTTACGCCATCTAAAGTCTTACTCCGACTTTACCCACCCCTTCTTCTATACTCTGAAATTCCTGTTGCATAATTAGCAAATGTCCCTTCCTTTTAGATCTCGTTCTTTCATACCCCTTGAACTTCTGACATTCACAGAGACCCAACTCCTCCTAGATGACACTGTATCCCTAGCCATCCTTCCCAGCACTGGTTGTGCTTTCCTCCATATCCCCTAACATTTTGGTCCTTATTGGGGGAGGCAGAATTGTTTTCTTTTCTTTTTTTTGGAGGGCAATTGGGGTGAAATGACTTGCCCAAAGTCACACAGCTAGTAAGTGTGTAAAGTGTCTGAGGCCGAGTTTGAGCTCAGGTCCTCCTGACTCCAGGGCTGGTGCTCTATTCACCGCATCACCTAACCCCCCCACAAGGAGGCAGAATTCTTGATTCCCCCTCATACATCCAGACTCTCCCTCTGCCACAATCACTCAGAAATCTCTCTTCTTCTGAAGTTTAAACAATCCAAATTCATTCTCTAATCCAGGTCCTAGTGATTTACCAGCCCAGGGGGCATCTTCCATCCTTTTTCAGTCTTTTACATTTTTTTTTAATTTTAAACTGAACAAACACCAAAAATAAAGAGAGCATGTTCATGTAAAAATAGAACAGAAAGGGGAGGATTATATATGAAGCTTCAAATTTCTGTCATGTATAAATTAATTTCTTTACAATGTATAATAAATTCAACAAGTTACTTTCAGAGATATCCTGCCTTTCTGTTTCTTTCTGAAACATTCATTAAAATTAAATCTCTTCTGAGCATTTCAAAGTTTTTCTATAATACTCTTTTCCTTCTTTGCTTCTTTTTTGGGGACAACATTGCTCCCTTCTTTCCCTTTAAAATGAATTTAAAAAGAAAAACCATCCTTGTAGAAAATAAGCATGATCAGACAAAATAAGTTCATGAATTTGCCATGTCTAAAATGTGTTCTACTCCTTGGGTCCATCTCCTTTCTGTAAGTAGGTTGGTAGCATTGTTCATCACAGTTCCTCTAGAGTTGGTGGTTGGTCATTGCATTGATCAGAGTTCATAAATCTTTTGAATTTGTTTTTCTTTAGAATGTTGTTGTTCTGGGTAACTAGGTGGTGCAGTGAATAGAGCACCGGCCCTGGAGTCAGAAGGACCTGAGTTCAAATCCAGCCTCAGACACTTAATACAAAACTAGCCATGTGACCTTGGGCAAATAACTTAACCCCAGTTGCCCTACCTTTCCTCCTCCAAAAAAAAATGTTGTTCTTATAAAATTTCTTCTGTTTCAGCTCAATAAACTGTATCAATTTATGTAAATCTTCCCAGATTTTTCTAAAAACTATCCCTTTGGTAATTTCTTATATAAGTTTAATATTGTTATTGGAATGTTGTCTATGGTTCCTTTCAACATAATGTAGTTTCCTTGTTTATCCCTTTTTAGGTTCTGCATGTTTACTTTTGTTTTGTATGATTACACACCTCCTTTTTTGTATTCACTTGATACATAGTAAATGTTTTCCAATCCATCATTTTTAGCCTGTGTATATTTTTGCTTTTTAAATGTATTGTGTGGTTTTGCTTTCTTATCTAATTTGTTACTCTTCTTCATTTTTTGGATTGCTTAGCTCATTTGCATTTCAAATTATGGGAGTTAGGTTTATATTTTCTTCCATTTGTCTCTAATTTTTTTTTTCCAAATTAGAATTTTTACCCTTTCCTCTGGAAACATGGTACTATTTTCTTCAGTTATTTTAGCTTAATCTGTTTAAGGCAATTCTATCCCCACCATCTCTCTTTGCTTTTATTCACTTCTTCTTTTCACCCCTTCTCAGTTAAGAGACAAATAAAATTTCCCCTTTTCTCTTTCTTTTCACCTTGTTGTCTTTGTTAGTTTGTAAAATTCCATTTTCTGCACCTTTTTCTTTTTTTTTTCTTGGAGGGCAATTGGGGTTAAGTGACTTGCCCAAGGTCACATGGCTAGTTTTTTGTTTTAAGTGTCTGAGGTCAAATTTGAACTCAGGCCCTCCTAACTCCAGGGCCAGTGCTCTATTCACTGCGCCACCTAGCCGCCACTCTGCACCTTTTTCTAAGGGAAGATTTCTTTCCCTCATTCCCTTCATTATCTATCTTCTCTTTTTGGTCTATTCTGGACTTCTGTTCCTTGGTTCACCCCCCTTATACTTATTTGGTACTACTTTATTCTCTAAATTCCTCATAGAATTTAAACTACCAATTTTGAGTTTCTGGTTTTGCCTTATAGGAAGATCTTTCCTCCAACCCTTCCTTTTTGTTGCTGTTCTTCACTCTTAGAAATACCCGTTTCTATGTCCCTGATTGTTCAGTTCATTATTGGCATTTGTTTTCTGCCTCATCATTTTTTTTCCCTATTTGCACAAAATCTCTGCCCTGGGTCTATCCCTCCCACTCTTCTGGGTGTCAGTTACCTTTAACAGTTCTCTGGAGGCAGATCTGCAGATAATATGTACTATAAGTTTCCCATCTCCCTTTATAGAATATCTCCTCTCGTAGTTGATTGGACTTGCAGAATATACTGCCTTGGTCTTTATATTGATCTCCTTTGCACTTTAAAACACATTATTCCATTCCCTCCTGTGGTTTCTGGTGGGTGAAGAATGTTCAAATTTCCTTTCATTTATATTTTAATATCTTTCTCTTGATCACTTGTAGAATTTATTGTTTGTCTGTGGCATTATTATGTTTAACCACTAGGTTTCTTAAAGTTTGCAGCACAGGCTTTTTTTGTTTATTTGTTTGTTTTTTCCTTGAAGTGATCTGTGATTTTCATTTGGCACTTTGTTTTCTGCATTCAGAAGTTTGGGCAGTTTTCTTTGTACTATTTCTTTTCTTTCTGGTGTTCAGGTGTTTTTGATGTGGCAAAACTTCAGGGTTTATATGTTTTTCTTGTATGGAGATCATGTTTTTAAAGAATGCTATTCTTTTTTGCTTTTCTTCTTCCAGACCATCTGTCACTTTTGTGTATTTCCATTCCTAATCAGTAATTTATCCTTTTCTTTCTCTGGTGAGACTTGCCACTGTGAATTCACTTTTTTTTTTCTATTTTGCCAATTACTTCTTCTGTGCAGGACTTTTAATTCTGCTTTCACAATTCCTACTTCACTTTTAAACCATTTCTAAATGTTCTGGTGGTTGTGGTTCCATGCTGTTTGGGAAATCTTTGGAATCCTCTATTTATTTATAGATACCTAGAGCCTTTTAACTGATATGGAGACCATATTCCCTTCTGTTACTGATATCTTCCCTGATGGTTTATCTGTTTAACATCAAGATCTTTGACTTTTATTACTCTTGAGATCTTTGATAAATTTGGTCTTTTCCCCCCTTGTTTTCTTTCACTGCTCACTTTCTGATTCCCTTCCTTTGATGGTAGTGTCTCTGGGGACTGGATATCAAAGAATGTCAGCCTCCCCTCTCATTGGGAAATTTAGTTCCTCAATCTCATTTCCTATCCTACATAACTTGTGTGTTGGGGGGGAAGGGGGAAGATAGACAGAAGTAGCCCCAGATGGATGCTGGGCACTTTCTCTCAGGTTTAGTGGAGTGCCACACATATGTTCTTCCTTCATTCCTCTGCTCCTCCGTTCATTGGCCCTTTTGAAGCCTGAGCAAATTTCTGTCAATTTAGAGTTTGGATCTCTGTGTGGCACTGGGAGGATGAAGGGTTGGAATGTATTGTTGAGTTCTGTTTCATGCATTCAATTTGTTTAATCATGCTTCTGGGAAAATGACTAGCAATAAGGGAGGAGGTGCTGAGTGAGCAGGAATTTTCTGTTAGTTCATTGATTTTTATTTACCTTGTTTGGATTCTTGTCATCCTATATTGTGGAAAGAGTTGAAATCACTTTATCTTGGATGCATAGTTCCTATTTTAGAAACATTTGAAAGGTCATGAGGACCAGAAAAGACATTTTCTTCTCCATCCTTTCTCAATGAATTCAGTGGGTGACTCATAATCTTCTCTAACCCATTCCTACCTTTGTATTAGGGGGATTGAAAATAGATGTTGATATTCCCTCAATCAGTATAACCTCTCAGCTCTTTAACCTACTATAAGCTATTCTTCCAATCCACTTACTTGCCACAGGAATTCTCACACCCTAGATCTTGATATCATAAGTGATCTGCTTCCAGCATCAAAAACTCTGAAACTCTTTTGTTCAATCACATCCTCTCAATATTCTGTATCTTTCTATTCCATACTCATTATCCTATTCTTTATGCTCACCATTACTTCCAGTCCTTCCACTTTCAGTACTTTCCTAGGTCACTGCTATGAATATATTTTTGTCCCTTTCAAATCTTGACCCTTAAGTTAACCATTTCAACTTTATGCTACCCTTTACTCTCAAATCCACTGTACTCTAGTCTGTCACTGCCCATACCTTGGACTGATATCACCATCCTCATGGATCCTCTCTTCATTCTCACATATGTAGGAATAGTGCCAAAGAAAGTTATCCAACTGTCCTGATTGTATACATTAAATATATATGTCATTTAATCCCAACTGGTCCAAACTATAGCAAACAAGTTGTTGCATTCCTCTCTAATCCATTATCTTTTACACAATCCATAGCAATTATTCTAAAACTCTTTTTTTCTAGCTTTCTGTACTACACTACTCTCCCCATATTCTCAGATGGAGACTTTATACTTTACTGAGAAAATTGACCCTAGTTGGGCTTTCTCTTCTCTTCTTTCAATTTCATATCCTCTTGACATAATCCCACATTCTGCCTTTTCACTAATTCCCAGTGAAGAGATAGCTCTTCTTCTTTGAAAGGCCAAATCCTTTACATATATCCTTGATTCCCTCCCCCTAAATCTTCTCTAGCAGACTTTCCCCATAATTTCCCTCATCTCCCCGATCTGCCATCTCTATCTACTGATTTCTTAAGTGTTGCCTACAAATCTGCCCAAATCTATGATTCTCTTAAAAGACTCTACCATCCCCTCAAGCTACTATCCTTTGTCTTAGCTCCCTTTCTCAGTTAACCTCCTAGGAAAGGGTTTGGACACTCATCTCTACTAGTCTTCTTACTAACTCATCAACCCTTTGCAGTCTAGCTTTTGATTTCATGAATCAAATTAAACCATTCATTTCAAAGATATTTTTGTTGTTGTTCAGTCATTTATTATGTCTGACTCTTCATGATCTCATTTTGGATTTTCTTAGCAAAGATATTGGAGTTGTTTCCCATTTCTTTTCAAACTGAACTGAGGCAAACAGGGTAAAGTAATTTGCCCAAGGTTACATAGCTAGTAAGTGTTTGAGGCCAGATTTGAACTCTTGAACTCAGGAAGATGAATCATTCTCAGTTCAGGCCTCACACCCTATCCACTGCACCACCTAGCTGTTCCAAAGGAATTATGTACTATATAAATGTTAGTTATCATCATCATTATGGGCAATGGATAGAGTACCTGGATAATGTCTCCTTTGTGGGTTTCTATAACACTTCTCTCTCCTAATTCTCTTCTTGCCTGTCTCACTGCTCCTTTATAGTTGCTATTGCTTGGATCATTCATATTATGCCCCCAAACTGTAAACTGTGATTATGTACTGAGGGCATGTCCAAGGTTCTCTTCTTTCCACATATTTTCTCACTAGTTGACCTCATCAGCTTCCATGGGTTTAATTATCATCTCTATTCAGATGACCAAAATTTGTATATCCAGTCCTTGTCTGTCTCCTGAACTCCCATCCTTCATTACTAATTGCCTTTTGGATATTACAAACTAAATGTTACATAAACACCTCAACCTCAATGTGTCCCAAACAGAACCATCTTTCCACTTAAACCTTCTCTGACCTTTCATATTTCTGTTGAGAGAATTATCATGCCTCTAACCACCTTGTTTCAAAACTTCAATGTTCTCCTTGGCTATTTACTCTCATTCATCCCATATATCAAATTAGTTGACAAATCTTATCATTTCTGTCTCAGTGACACTCACTTTCCTATCTCTGTTCCTTTTCACTAGCTCTCCCCCAAGCCTGGAATGCACTATCTCCTCATCTTTGAAGTTTAGAATCCCTAGTGATTCAACTCAAGCATCAATTTTTATATGAAATATTTTCTAATTCCCTATCTGCTATCAATCAGTCAAAAAGTATATATTAAGCATCGTCATGATGAAACATCTGCAATAAAGAGAAATTGAGGCATGAAGTTCTAAACACTATCAATTTATTAGCAAGGCTAGCAATTGCCAGTAAAAGGGATTCAAGGCTCCTCAGTGGTCAAGGATTCACCTGACAGAGCAGTTCTTATATACTGTTAAGAGGGTAGTCCAGTAATGCAATATAAATTAAGGCAATGATTGGTCTGACACAGAGATTAAGAGTAAGGTGACATTTGGCTTGACTAAAAGAGGGGATATCAGGGTGGCTAGGTGGCGCAGTGAATAGAGCACCAGCCCTGGAGTCAGGAGGACCTGAGTTCAAATTCAGCCTCAGACACTTAACACAAAAACTAGCCATGTGACCTTGGGCAAATCACTTAACCCCAACCTTCCCCCCTCCAAAAAGAAAAAAATAAAAGAGGAGATTTCCATGACTTATGGCAATAGGAAAAAACAAAGAGTTGGCTAATATCCTCAGGAAAGTCTCATTGTGGGCAAAGATCTTATCATCACATTGACTCACACCCCCTGGAATAACTCATGGTGGGTAAACATACTATGACCAGATTAACATATCTCTCCCTATGGTCAGCAAAAACACATAGATTTGTGGTTGAATTTTAACCCATATAAATAGGAAAGCTAAATTCTTACAAGCTTTACCAATGAAGCTTATACAATCATGTCTGAATTTGATTCACAAACATTGATTCTAATTAGAAATAATTTTCAATAAATAATTAACAAATAATACAAAATAAAATGGGACATTAATTTTGAATTTCACAGCATTTTTGTGGCAAGCACTGTACTCCTTGCTGAGGATATAAGTATAAAGAATGAAATGATCTTTAATCACATTGATCTAAGATGTAACAGTAGAAACAAATATATATATACAATGAGACTGCAAAGCTAGGTTAGGTAGGGCCTGGTTGTGTTTACTTTAAAAGTTAAACAGAGAATTTTATAATTTATTCTAATAGAGTAATTCTTAACATTTTTTTGTATTGTGGACCACTGTAGAATTCTGGTGAAGCCAACTGACCACTTCTCAGAATAATGTTTTGAAAGGCATTAAATTACACATATAATTATAAAAGAAAGTAATTATTTTTGAATGCAGATTATCAATTTTAAAAAAATCATGAATCCCAGGTTAAGAAATTCTGTTCTGAAAGCAACAGGAAAGTAATATAATTGGTTGAGTGGGGAGTCACACGGTCAGATTTGTTTTAAGGAAACTTTCTTTGGCAAAAATGTATGATAGTTTGGAGAGTGAAAGCTGGATGAGACAGACAGACCAATTATGAGGATGTTGTTAGAAGTGAGGCAAGAATTTGTGAGGACCTGAATTGAGGAAGTAGTTGTGTGTGTGGAAAGGAGTCCAATGTGAGAAATATTATAGAGGTGTAAATATCAAGAAGTGCCAACTAATTGACAGTGTGAAATAAGAGAGTAGTGAATGATAAAGACAAGATTACAAAACTGAGACAAAGAGGGTGGAGATGCCTTCAACAAAAACATAGTGACGTTTGAAAGAGGGTTTTCAATACAATTTTGAATAATATTGGTCACAATGAGCATCCTTGTTTCACACTTGATATTACTAGGAAGGCTTTTAGCTCATTCTACACCACAAATAATGATTGCTGATGGTTTTAGATAAATACTTTTAATTAATTTAAGAAAAAATTCATTTATACCTATACTTCCAAGAATTTAATAGAAATAATTGTACTTTATCAAAAGCTTTTTTCTTCATCTATTGCTATAATCATATGATTTTTGTTGCTTTTATTACTGATATAATCAATTATGTTAATATTTTTCTCATGTAAAACCATCCCTACATTGCCAGTACAAATCTTCCTGGTCATAATGTATAATCTATATAGTATATTGTTCTAATCTTTTAGCTAGTATGATCTCAGAAAAATATGAATAGACTGGTATGAAATAATGAAGAGTGAAATGAGTAGAACCAAGAGAACATTGTATGCAATAACATCAATATTGTTTTAAGAACAACTTTGAGCAAATAAGTCATTTGGGCTATTAAAAATACCCAAATTAATTACAAAGGACATATGAAGAAAGATGCTATCTATATCTAGAAAAAAATTTACAAATACAAGTTAAGTATAAAATGATTTTACATATATGTGTGTGTGTCTAATGTTAGGCATCTCTTAGGCAAGGGAGGATAGGGAAAAGGGGGGAAAGAGGAAAAAAAACTTTATTATATATTTAAAAGCAATAACAAGGAGTACAAAATAATTTATAGTTTCATGTGCAATCCATCATCTTTTTAATTATACTGTGTTATGGAGGTGCTTGTTTTATTTCATAAATTAAAAATAAACATCTTTTTAAAGGGAAGTTTTAGAAAGTAAGATGAATTCAGTTTTAGATGCTCTGAGGTTAAGATGTATCTTAAACTGGTACTGATGAGGTTACCAAGTAAAGAGGGAGAAGAGAAAAAGATCAGGACAGAACCTTGGGGAACATGAACATGCCCAGCAAGAGGACCTGATATTGGTGATGAGCAAATTTCTGGAAATATTTCCCCCAGGGAGAAAAAAGGGGAATGAAGGGACAATTTGGGAGTGAAGAACTAGTTACTCAAACTTCAAGATCCGGTAGGGGGTGCTAGCACAATCAGAAGATAATGCCTCAGGCCTACTGACATAGAGAAGGGAATAGGCTTTACCACAAATCTTTGTGGATTTGAAGATAGAGATTTGCTAGAGTGGTGCAAGAAAGAGGCAGGCCCATATTATTCTTTTACCTGCTCCCCTCTCACTACCTCTCCCCTACCTCCAAAATCCCAAAACCAAAAAACCTCTTTCCAGTAAGCCTTCCTTGTGAAAGTTGGGGAAAAGAAGTATTAAAAATAAAAGAAATGGGATTTTTTTTTGTAGGTATAAAAACCACTTTTAGAAACTTGTCTCATATGAGCCTATTATCAGAAGTGCAATAAATCCAATTCTGACTTGTAACAACTAATTGTAAAATTTTCATTTTAAACATTTATACCTTGGAAATCAGCAATAGCTAAAAATCAGGGCTTGATTTTGTTGTTTTGTTGATTTTCTAGATTTAAGGAAGTATGAATAATGCAAATTAAACTCAAAAGCCTATGTTCAGTTTTTTTGCATTTGCTTTTTCCCCCTAGAGATCCCCATTGTTAAACACTTACCAGCACCCCTTCCCTCCCCCTGCATTGCTCTATAAACATAGCTTGAGCTCAACAGGAGTGTAATAGGATGTTCAGGAAATGAAGTCATCAGCAGACTGAAAGTCTCGTGAATATAGGCTAAGAATTAGTAGTAATAATAATACATTGCATTCATTTACCCCTTTAAATTTTGCAAAGTGTTTTACATTTTCTCACCTGATCCTCACAGCAATCCTTGTGGAGTTAGGAACAAATTTCCAGGGAAAGGGAATGAATCCCATCTATTGGAGGACAGCTGAAATGTGATGAGATCCAGGTGATAGGAAATAGATTCAGTGACAGCAGCCACACCTCCACCTGCTGGGAGCACAGTAGAAATTCAGTAGAGTGGAGCAGGAAAATGGGAAATAAGAATAGCAGTGACAGAAGAGCCCTGACCTGCGCCCTACCCAAATTATAGATGTATACATTGCGGGTCCTTGGAGCAAGGTTGCTCAGTTGGGGGGGGGGGGGGGGGTTTTTATACTTTCTGGAGGCTCAGATATAAATTCTGTTTATATTAATAAATAAACTTATTTTGGTTTGGAGCTTTGTGAACCTGTGTGCCTGTAAGGGGAATTGGTAACTACCTCTGGGGAGTGATAGGATGCTGAAGTTTTCAGGTAATAGGGGTAGGGGAAATGAACCAGAGAAATGGGAGGTATCCAAAGTGTACCTGAGCCTTTCTGTCAGGATGGAGCCTCTGACAGGAGATAAATATAGCCATAGACAAGTCAAATAAATAATCTTCCTGGAGTCATTTCTATTTGTCAGGCAGAAGATACTCTCAGAGAAAAAGGAAAAAGGAGATGCATTGGTAGATGGGGGAGACAGCAGAATAGAAAGATACAGAACAGCCCCTAGGAAGAGGACCCCTAGAAACTACAGTGAACCATACCCTGCCCGTGTTTCAGGTGTTCTTTTCAAAATAATTCTGCTGGATTATGGGAAAGATCACTTCTCCACATAGATGTAATTGGTGCTACTGCTTAAGGAAGATTTTTCAGGGACCTCTTATAGAAATAGGAAAAAATAACAGAATTTAGTGAAAGGGAAGTACTAAATAAATGATTGTTGAATGTTGAATAAATAAATGTATAAAGAATAACTATGGGACCAGGTCAGGCAGCCCCACCTCTCAGGTTAAGGTTGAACTGGCCAAAAAGATTTTATAATGAATAAAATTGGGTTATATCTACAGCATGAAAACTAAGCCTCAGGCAGAGGAAGAAGAAAACTTGGGGTGTTTTTTTCTTCTCTTCATTGTTTCCTCTCCTTATAATTTGTAAATATTTGTTCATGCCTATTCAACTCATCTTTAGAGTCTTTTCTAGTAACCCCAATGTCAGAGGGAGATCCTAGAAAGAACTTTGGAACTAAACAGTCCAAGATCATTAGACCATAACCTCCAAGTCTTTATCTAAACCTTATCTTCCCTCTCACCTGGTCCAGTAAGGTACTTAACAAATGTTGACAAAACAAGATTTAATTCAATCCAGAAGAGCAGAATGGTATCAATGTCAGGTATTTTACCTGAGGTCCATCTAGCCTTGAATGCTGAAAAGCTGATTCTGTTCTGTGGATAGAAATGCCCTTGGGCTTGATTCAGAATTTACATTGTTTCAAAGCTGAGGATAAAACTCAGCCTTGAGACATGTTTTTGACTATTCAGTCTCACTTTTAGCCTTTTGATTCTTGGGGTACACAGAGAGATACTAGTTATAGTCCGGGGAGAGGTGGTGAAAGTCCAGTCAAGGTCAGCATAGGCTTGATAACCACTTGCAGCATGTATTTAGAGAGGGATAGAATAGATCAGAACATCATAGAATTTTGAGCTGGAATAGGCCTTGCAGATCATCTAGTACTGTCTTTCATTTTACAAATGAAGGGCCAGAGTCTGAGAGAGGTGATTTGCACAGCATAGGCCATAAATAAAAGATCCAGGATTCAGACTCAAGACATCTGACTCCAAATCCCTTTTCCAGGATTCCAGATAAGCTAATATACAAGGACCAAGTCAGGCTACAGCGTTAAGGAGGGAGGGGTTAGGTCACATGCTGAAATCTAAAGAACGTTGCTGAGCCTAAGGCACAATAAAAAAAAAAAAAAAGAAAAAAAAAAAAAACATCACCTTCCACAGAAAATGCTGTTCTCAGCTCAAAGCAGGAGGGGGTATCACGAAGATGGGGCACAGGCTTCATCACTGACCTACTTCCTAGTTCTCAGTCTAAAGACAGAAGCTGAACTCATATAGAAATGATAGAAGCCTCAACTCAAGCTCTGGGATATTTAGAATTGAGAAATCCTTATTAGAAAAGGCCCCAAAGTAGAAGTATAGCCTCTAGCATTTCCTCCAGAGAGAAATTTTCCAGTTGCCCAGAAGTCACTTCCAATAGTTTGGAACTTACCTTTTGGTAAGTTTTCAAGAAAATGCTGTATTAGGTCTATATACTGGCATAGTCCACTGAACAGGAACAAATATCAGAATTGTTGTTCAGTCCTTTCAGTCGTGGCTGACTCTGTGACCCTACTTTGGGTTTTCTTGTCAAAGATATTGGAGTGATTTGCCATTTCCTTTTCCAGCTCATTTTACAGATGAGGAAACTGAGGTCAATGGGGTCAAGTGACTTGCTGAGGGTCACATAGCCAGTAAGTGTCTGGGTTGCATTTCAATTCATGTCTTCCTGACTCTACACCCTATACTCTATCTGCTGTGCCTGCTAGGTGGTGCAGTAGATGGAGTGCAGGGCCTGGAGTCAAGAAGACTCATCTGTGAAATGAGCAAGAGAAGGAAATGGTAAACTACTCCATCATCTTTGCCAAGAACACCCTAAATGGAGTCACAGAGTTGGACCCAACTGAACAACAACAATAAATATCAGAGACTGAATAGCATTTCTAGAGGGTATAACCAATAAATGGGATAATCATGTCATTCTTCCAGCATAAACACTTTCTTTTGAAGTCTAGGTTTCTTGGCTGGAGGTGGTGCAGGGACTACTCATAGGCCTGATCCTAGAATTGATTAACAATGGAACTTTGTCCTGCTCTATTTCCAAATTGGACTGATTCATCTCTCCTGAGGCAATCTGGTGGTCCTCTACTCCCAGGCGCTCAAGATATTGATGTAAGACTTAGTGTAGACAGCCAATTGATAGAGCCCACTATGGCCCAGAACTTCTGAGCTCAAGAGATCCATGTGTACCATCTTGTTGAGCCAGCATGTGCTCTTAAAAACAATTTTTTTGGATAAAAATCTTTATTAATGTGTTTGTTTACTTATAGTTTACAAGATTCAGCTCCACATTCCCTTGAGTTTCAAATTTTCTCCCCTCCCAACCCCCTCTACCCCATGGTGGTATGTAATCAAGTATAGGATCTGCAAATACTTTCACATTAGACATTAGTCAGGTTGTGAAGAAGGATTGTAACCGGGATGAACAATGGGAAAGAGGAAGCAAAGCCAAGCAAGAAAAAGACAGAGATCAGGTTGTTTGCTTCAGTCTGCATTCAGACTCTGTTGTCTCTAGTTCTTTCTCTGAATATAGACATCTCTCTCCATCGTGAGTCTTTTGGGATTACTGAGAAGAGTCCAGTCTATCAAAGCTGGTCGTTACACATACATTGTGTCTGTAATTGTGTACAAATTTCTTCTGGTTCTGCTCTTCTCACTCAGCCTCAGTTCATATAAGCCTCTCCAGATAAATATGAAGTCTGCCTGCTCCTCATTTCTTATAGCACAAGAGTATTCCATTACATTCATATGCCACAACTTGTTTAGCCATTTCCCAATTGATGGACATCCCCTTAATTTCCAATTTTTGCCACCACAAAAAGAGCTGTTAAAAATATTTTTGTACATATGGGTCCTCCTCCCACTTCTATGATCTTTTTGGGATATAACCCTAGAAGTGGTATTGCTGGGTCAAAGGGTATGAAATTATTTATAGCCCTTTGGACATAATTCCAGATTGCTCTCCAGAATGGTTGAATCAGTTCACAACTCCACCAACAATGCATTAGTGTTCCAATTTGCCTACATCCTCTCCAGCATTTGTCATTTTCCTGTTTTGTCATCTTAGACAATCTGACTGGTGAGATGTGGTACCTCAGAGTTGTTTTGATTTGCATTTCTCTTAATCACTAGTGATTTAGAGCATTTTTTCATATACTTATAGATATCTTTAATTTCTTCCTCTGAAAACTGCCTGTTTTTTTTTTCCTTTGACCATTTATCAATTGGGGAATGACTTGTATTCTTATAGATTTGACCCAATTCTCTGTATATTTTAGAAATGAGGCCTTTATCAGACACACTGGTTGTAAAAATTCTTTCTTTCCCAGTTTCCCGCTTCCCTCTTAATCTTGGTTACATTGACTTTGTTTGTACAGAAACTTTTCAATTTAATGTAATCAAAATTATCCATTTTGCATTTTATATTGCTCTCAAACTCTTATTTGGTCATAAAGTCCTCCGTAAGTCTGACAGGTAGACTATTCCTTGCTTTCCCAGATTGCTTACAGCATCAGCCTTTATAACTAGATCATGTGCCCATTTAGACTTGATTTTGGTTTATTGTGTTAGAGAATGGTCTATGCCCAGTTTCTGCCATACTATACTCCAGTTTTCCCAGCAGTTTTTGTCAAATAGTGAGTTCTTATCCCCAAAACCCAGTTTTGGGATTGATCAAAAAGTAGATTACTATAGTCATTGACTGCTGAGTCTCATGTACTCAATCTATTCCATTGATCCACTACTCTGTTCCTCAGCCAGAAACAAGCAGTTTTGATCACTGTTGCTTTGTAGTACAGATTAAAATCTGGTATGGCTAAAAACAATTTTTTTATTGACATCATTTAAAAAAATGTTATGTACATTTCCAAAAATACCTTCCCTCTCTCAGGAAGCAATCTTTTATACCAAAGGGTTTTTTTTTTAAGTCCATCAAAACTCAAGACCTCTGATTCCAAATGCCTTTCCAGTTCTGAGATTCTATGACTCTAGACAATTCTAGAGCAAAGACACATTGAAAAAGCCTGACATTATATAATAATAGTAATGAAGATGATGATAATTAGCATTTATGTGGCACCTACTATGTACCAGGCACTGTGTTAAGTATTTTACAAATACTATCTTATTTGAGCCTCACAATAATCCTGGAAGTTAGGTGCTATTATATTTCCATTTTACCATTGAGGAAACTGAGGCATATAAAAAATTAAGTCATTTGCCTAAGTTCATATAGTTAGTATGCTCAGAAACTGGATTTAAACTTGGGTCTTCCTGACTTCAGGTTCAATTCCATTGTACAACTTAGCTGCCATTAAATGCCATTTAATATATGCCATGTTCCTCACTTCTTTGCAAAGATGCCTTCTTATATCTCTTCTTGGGAGCAAAGTTTGGCCATTATCATTTCAAAGCATTCATTTTCAATTATTTTGTTGTTGGTCTTTGCATTTGTATTGTTATGCTTATTATATTTATTTTTCCTACTTCTGCTTACCTCACTTTATGTTAATTCATATGTTTTCCCAGGTTTCTCTGTATCACAGTCATTGTAATATCACATGTATATTCCATTTCACTGGTAGACCACAATTTGTTTAGTCATTCTCCAATTGATCAACATCTACATTTCTAGTTGTTTGCTGTTACAAAAAAATCATGCTACTATAGGTATTTTATGTATATGAGATCCTTCTTTCTACTTTTTACCTTCTTGGTGTATATTTCTATCAGGGATATCTCTGGATCAAAGGTGATAGACATTTTAGTGACTTGTTTGGTTTAGCATAATTCCAAATTGTTTTCCATGGTTAAAGTAATCCATAGCCCCACCAAGAATGCATTAGCTTTTCTTATGTTTTTACAAGTGCTTAAAACAGCTTCTTCAAGCTAAGTCTACCTCCATGGAGATTTGGAAATGGTGGACCTTGCAGTTTCTGCCCATAGAGAATCACCAATTCTGTTACTGGCAAGGAGAGAAGAGTCCCATAGTAACTCATTAGTTTACAGAACTCTCTCATCTATCTTTCCCAGGACAGGCTGAGTTAGGGGTTGATACTCAACACCAGAGAGAAAATCTTAAAGGAGTTATTCCAATAGTAATGATGTTTGTTACTAGGAGAAATCACATGGGGAGATTTGCAGGCTTTTGGCTGCATCTTCAGCATTTACTGTGCTCTGGTTAGCCAGCCTTAAGTATGCACTAGGGCTCTGACAGTATCTATTTAATAACCTTTTCTGAGAAAAGCTAATGATGGTGAACTGCAGATGTTTCAAATATTCTGTTGGATATTATCACCAGCTGTGCATCTCTAATTCACATAAAGGTATAGTTACATAACTCAGAGGTGGCCCATTTTTATTAGAAACAACAATACTAATGATTACCTAGAATTTATATAGCCCCACATTGCCACTTGGCCCAGAATAAACCTTGATTCTTCAAGAATATGCAGTTTTGTTAGTGTGGATATTGAGTTCTTGGATTCAGATTACAACCTGTTTATAACTTAAATAATTGTCTCTGTGAGTTGTGGGTGAAAATTTGCCACCAGAAAGCCAATCTGAATATGATGAGCCTATCTGAATTTAGCAGATGCCACCTGTATTTGTATTCCTTCATTTAACTGAACCAAAAAGCACTGCTTTTGTGAAGCTCTAATGAGATAACATTTGTAAAGTCATTTGCACACCTTAAGGCCAATCCCAGCTGTAATTGGGAAGGAAAGAAGGAAGGAAATCAGCACTTATTGAGAGGTGCTGTGTTACATGCTTTACAAATATTATCTTGTTTGATCCTCACCATAATCCTGGAGACAGGTACTGTTCTTATCTGTACTTTACAGTTGAAGAAACTGAGGCAAACAGTGGTGAAGTGACTTGCCTAAGATCACACAGCTAGTAAGTGTCTGAGACTGGATTAGAACTCAGTAAAGTCTTCCTGGTTCCAGGCTCAGACCTTTACCTACTATGTCACTTAGCTGCATCTTATTGCAATTATTAATATAGCTGGACTATATAACATGAAAATTAGCAAAGCACTTCACATACTTTTCTTTCAAGATCAGTTGGTGTGTCTCACCGCAATAAGGCCCTCTCTTTCTAACTACTTTGTATTTAACAACTCTGTATTTATAGTAGAACCTCAGTTTGATGGGGTACAGGCTCTGGGAACCTCCTGGAATCTCCCCACTTGTTGCCTGAGGCCATAAACCTTACATTATCCTAGGCTCAAACCTCTGTTACTCCTAACCTAGCCTAGCCCTCCATTGTCCAGCTATTTCCCACCCTTCATCCTATCAAAATATCTATACCCAAATCTATTACCCTTAAACTACCCTAGCCCTCCATTATCTATCATCTCCAGGTAACCTTCAGCTATTTCCCACCCTTAATCTCATTCCTGGAGTCTGACTTCAGTTCCTCAAGATCCTCCTTAGACTCCTCCTGAAGACCCTCCCCAAATCCCTCCTCTAGACCATGCTTAGATCCCTCCCACAGTCTTTCTATATATAAGATCCATCTTGCCTCCATGAAGGGGCTGAGATTCAATCCAGAGAAGATTCAATCTGGCCCGCTTGTCAACACAAGCGTCACAAATACTAAGTCTCCTTCAGAGTCTGTCCATTATGGTGAATCTTTAATAAATTTTGTTTTACTTTGGTTGAGAGAAGATTTGAGTTGAATTCATTTGGCAGGTGTTGGTGTCTTGGTATTTTGGGGTCTTGAGCACCCCTAAACCTCAACAAGTTTACAAGTAACCTGGTTTAAGTATGCTTCACTGGATGAGCAAAATTTTTTTGCAAAATTTGTCTTGTAAATGAACAAAAATTTGCAGTATGAGCATCATGTTTGCTTCACCACTGGCTTAGTGGTGCTGGGCAGAAGCTGCTGCTTTTCCAGTGGAGATGTCACCATGGGATTAAGGTAGAGTGGAGAAAGGCTCTTACTCTTGCTGTAGAACCAGCTGGCAATCCTCAGCTAATCCCTGCACCAACTGATATCATGCCTAACCCAGCAGCTCACCTAGCTCCCGAGGGCACTCTGGAAGAGGCACTGACCCATCCAGAAGGTAGTTCAGGATTTCCCAAAACAATGACCATTCTGGTCAATCATCACACAGCCTTTGGAGTCTGTGAGCATCTCCATGCAGCCACTGAACTTATCTTTGAGTATGGTGTCCTGCTTTGTCAGAGTCTGCAGCATGGTGTAGTGGAGTTGAAGAGGTTACCCATAAAGAGGGTTAGGGTTGCTCTGGAGACCCCAAAATACCAACACACCAGGTCCTGTTGAATGAATTCCACTCAAGTCTTCTCTCAGCAAAAGAAAAGTAAAGTTTATTAAAAGTTTGCTTATTTTGGATACAGAGTAAGCCTGTGCTGGGTCATTCTATGGTGCTCTCACTATCCTATGGAGCTCAACCACATGGCATCCTATGGCACTCTCACATACATGGAGACAAGATGGGATCTTATGTACAGAAAGGTTATGGGAAGAATCTAGGGGTGGTCTAGAGGAGGAGTTTGGGGGGGGGGGTATTCAGGATTCAGATGAGGTCAATGAGTGATTAAGAGTAGAAAGTTGCTGGAGGCTACCTGGAACCATAGACAATGGTGGGCTAGGCCAGTTTGAGGGTGGATTGATACTTTGATAGGCTCAAGGGTGGGAAGTCTAGTAACAAAAGTTTGGGCCCAGCCACAATGTAAGGCTTATGGCCTCATGGAAATGCCTCATCAAATAGGATGATTTAATCAGATTTCAAGGTGGGGTTCCCAGAGCCTGTACCTCAAAGATTCAAGGAGAGCTCAAGGGGGCTCCCAGAGTCCGTAACTCATCAGAGTGAGCCCTCCACTTTCAGCTTCACATACTTGCTACTCAGACTCATTGGCTAGAGATTATAGGTCCCTTCCATTCCTACACCTACCACCTCGACAATGGGAAGTGTGGGTGACTGGGGAGGGGCTTGGGGCTCAGGACCCCAGGGGAGGAGTGGTCACGTATCCCTAGCCTGTGGCTTCAGGGGACATTCTGGCCACTTCTCCTGGAGGTGGCAGAGGTGAATGGCTACAGCAGAAGCAAAATCCCTTTCCCCCTCCCCAGGACCCAGGTCAGCCCCTCCTCCAACCCCAGTCCCAACCACAACCTCTGACCTTGGTCCTCAAACCCCAACTCTCTTCCAGAGCTCTTCAATTCCCTACCCCACCTCTCCCTACCCCCACCCCAGCCTCCTCTTTTCACTCCTGACAGCCATGACCCTTCTCAAAGGTAAAGTGCAGATTAATTTGTTTTATCTTCAGTTTGTATTGTATACTAATCATTGCTATTGTATTTCAAGTGCCTTAGGGACAAAAAACTTACTTAAATTATAAATAATTATTTTATGTGAATATTTTTGGGAATGTGGTATTGATCATTTGACTTTACATTATTCCCTATGGGAAAATTCACTTTGCAATATGAATAAATCACATGACGAACAGAATCTCAGAATGAATTAAATTAGTAAACTGAAGTTCTACTCTATTTGTGTTCCTCTCCTGGATCACTGCCTTATCATGGTAGAAGGACTTGTGTGGTGTAATGTCACTATGAGCTATGCTGTGCAAGGTTACCCAAGACATAGGTCATAATAGAGAGGTCTGACAAAAGGTGATCCAGTGGAGAAGAAAATGGCAGAAAACTCCTTAAATAGCATTAAAACTATATGTGTGTGTGTGCGGTGTGCGTGTGTGTGTGTTTATGTATATATACATATATACATGTGTATGTTTATGTGTGTGTATATATATCTATATCTATACACACTACAAAATGAGCCTGTTGGGTTGGAAGGTGTCCACCATGCTAATGGGGAAGTGGAGGACAACTATAAGTGCCTCCAGAAAGAATGAAACAGCTGGGCCAAAGCCAAAAGGAAAGCTCAGCTGTGGGTATGTCTGGTGATGAAAGGAAAGTCCTATGCTTTAAAGATCAATATTGCATAGGAAACTGAAATATAAGATCTATGAGCTGATGTAAGCTGGATATGGTCAAATAAGAGATGTCAGAGATAAAACACTGACATCTTGGGCATCAGTGAACTCAAATGGATAAATTTAATTCAGGTGATCATTATACATACTATTGTGGGCAAGAATCCTTTAGAAGAAATGAAGTAGCCCTCATAGTCAATAAAAGGGTAAGAAAAGGGGTGGCTAGGTGGCCCAGTGAAAGAGCACTGGCCCTGCGTCAGGAGGACCTGAGTTCAAATCTGGCTTCAGACACTTAACACTTACTAGCCGTATGACCTTGGGCAAGTTACTTAACCCCAATTGCCCTCCAAAAAGAAAAAAAGTGGGGGGGGGGTGAGAAAAGCGGTACTGGCTCATAATTTGAAAAGTTACAGAATGATATCTGTCCAAATCCAAGGCAAACTATCCAACATCACAAAAAAAGTATACAAAGCTCTGCACAAACTTTAAATTGCTATATTATCAGTTCTTATATTGTGGTGTATATTCCTGCTCAACTACAAGTTAGACATATAGATGTGGCACTGAGTGAGAAAAAATGTTGGATATGCAATCAGAGGACCTGAATCTGGGGCTCTGCCCCTTAGTTATCAGTATCCTTGGGCAGGAGACTTCATCTCTTTTATTCTCAATTTCAAAATGGGGTGGTAGTGGTGGTGGATGAGGTTACTATTGAACTCCCTCACAGCTCTACATCTATGAATATTGAACGATGGGGACCTTAAGTTCCTTTCCAATTGTGAGGTTCTGTAATAATATGATAAGCCTTTCTTTTTATTTTTTTCTTTTTCTTTTTTTTGCTTTTTGGAGGGGGAAGGCAGGTAAATTGGGGTTAAGTGACTTGCCCAAGGTTACACGGCTAGTTTTGTATTAAGTGTCTGAGGCCATTTGAATTCAATTTGAATTCAGGTCCTCCTGACTCCATGGCTAGTGCTCTATTCACTGTGCCACCTAGCCACCCCATAAGTCTTTCTTGATGTAATCCTGGGTTCCTATTCCATCCCTACAATTTTTCATTTTTTTATAATGTTCATCCTTTTTATATCAGTATTTTATACACTTAGGTTTATATAATTTGAGTCAATCCATAATCATTTCTTAAGTATTTACTATGGGCCAGATGTTGTGCTAGGAAACAAAAAAGCAAAGGAAAAGCAAAAGGCCCCCACCAGGAGGAGCTCACATTCTAGGGGGGGGAGAAGGCATATACAGAAATGAGCGTGCGAGCCTCAAGAGAGCAGGGGTTCTCCTTGTTTTCTCTTGGCATCTCTTTGCAGTAATACAAATGTCTGGACCATAGTAAGTGCTTAATAAATGCTTGTTAGTGATTGATCAACTAAAGGTATAAAAACTTAAGTTCCTAGAAGTCATGAACTGTCTTCCTTTTGGGTTTTGCATCCCCAGCACTTAGAACAGTGTCTGGCATGCACTAAGAACTTGATAAATGCTTTTTCATTAAAAAAATAAATGTACATACCTAACTCACCTCATGTGAGGATCAAATGAGATAATATTAGTAAAGTGCTTAGTACAATGCCTGACATATAATGGGGACTTAATGAATGCATATTTCCTTATTCCTCCCATATATGTGTATTACATACATATGTATTCATATACACATGCATATATACATAAACACTGTGTATATATAGACATACATATTTTAAGGGCAGCTAGGTGATATAGTGGATCCACTGGCCCTGGAGTCAGGAGGAACTGAGTTCAAATACTGCCTCAGGCACTTACTAGCTGTGTCACCTTGGACAAGTCATTTCACTGCCTCAATTCCTCATCTGTAAAATAAGCAGGAGAAGGAAATGAAAAACCACTCCAGTATCTTTGCCATGAAAACTCCAAATGAGGTCATGAAGAGTTGGATATGACTGAAAAATTACTGAACAACATATGCATTTATACACACACACACATACAGATATTTCAGATAGATATAGATACAATCAATATAAAGTAGATCGAAAGTAACCATAAAGAAGAAGTCCCTGGCAGTTGGGAGGAAGCCAGTCATGACTGAAACTTGAAGAAAGTGAGTATCTCCCTCTAGGGTAGCATTCTGGCAAGTCTTCATCTAATAGTGTTGCTTTTGAAGGAACAAAGAGTACTCAGATTTCAAGTACAAGGAATGCAGGAGTCTGTCTTGGTCTCAACTTCAAGAATAGGCTGATGACTGGGGCCATCTGTAGGTTTTTACATTTCTGACTAAGGGTGTTTACAAATTATGGTGAAAGGAAATTCAAAGCTAACATCATTAGTAAGTGTTTATTAGTTATTTAGCAGATTTAGGAACAGCATCATTAGTAGTTGTTTACCTGATTTGGAGAACACACATGCCATTAGTTGCTGTTTACCTAATTTGGGGCTACAAAATGTTCCTTCTAGCAGTCACTTATCCTTATCTAGTAGTAAAATAACTAATCAGTGTTTCCCTGACTAAAGACCTTAGTAGAAGTTACTTCTAAGTTAAAAACCAATCACCCTTCAAAAACACTATTCCTCTATATGTATTATAGCTAAGTCATTAACAGTTGATCACCAAACAATGTTGTTGTTACTGTGTGCATATTCTTCTGGTTCTGCTCACTTCATCTTGCATCAGTTCATGTAAGTCTTTCCAAGTGTTTTTGAAATAATTTCTCATGAATTCTTATGGCACAATAATATTCCATTACAATCATATGTCACAATTTGTTCAGCTCCAATTAATGGGCATCTCCTCAACTTATAATTCCTTGCCACCACAAAAGGAGCAACTATAAATATGTTTGTAATATGGTCTCTTTCCTTTTTATTATTTGCCCTGGAATACAGACCTAGTAATGATACTGCTGAGTTAAAGTGTACACACAGTTTTAAAGCCCTTTGGGAAAAATTCCAAGTTGCTCTCCAAAATGGTTGGATTGATTCACAACTCCACCAATAATGCATTAGTGTCCTATTTTCCCATATACCTTCAAACATTTGTCATTTTCTTTTACTGTCTGTAATGGGAATGGGAATTTGAAGATCTTCCCTGCCACTTAATAGACCTCATGGGAGCTTGAAGACCTTCCCTGCTTTGAAAGTGAACTCTGCCCCCTAATAGACTGAATGTAGTCACATGGAGTCTGTGGTGAGGAGAGTTTGCCAAAAGGTAGAGCAGAGCCACAGGAAGCTGGGAATCAGAGCTAGAGAGATGGTGGGAGAGAGAGGAGCTCTGGCAAGGAGATAGAGAGGCTTGTGAGTAAATATTGATCTTGTATTGGTTTGTGGGAAGGCCAAAGGATGGCAGGACTTTCTGCTACATTGTAGTGCATTAACTTTTATGTTTTTTTGATGGATTCAATTTCCTTGTGTTGGGATTTGGTTTTCTGGTGTCCAAAAAAAATGCTTTGATATTGTCCTCTATATGGAGAATCTGTTATATTTTGCAATCGAACACTATATGGGAATAGTTATAGTCACAGTCAGTGCTGTAAATATTTCACTGGCACTACCTTGTCATATTAATCAATCTGATAAACATAAGGTGGTACTTCAGAGTTGTTTTAAATTTTCATTTTTCTAATTAATAGTGATTTGGAACATTTTTATATGACTTTATAGTTTTCATTTCTTCATTGAAAAACTGTTCATATCCTTTGGCCATTTATCAATTGGGGAATGACTTGTAGCCTTATAAATTTGACTCAAAGAAATAAAACCTTTATCAGATAAGCTTGCTGTAAAAGCAATCCCAGTTTCCTACTTTCATTTTCATCTTGGGTGCATTGATTTTGTTTTTGTAAGAGCTTTTATATTGAATGTAATTAGTATTATCCTTTTCAGACTGGATGTCAGTCCTAAAAAGTGTAATTTCTCTTTCTGGCTCATTGTGGCACTACCCTGAAGTCTTTTTCTAGAGAAAACTCTAAAAGTTTTGCTAGGGTTTCCTATCTGCATAACCTTTCTTTAGTAACAAAATACCCAGTTTCCACAAAAGGGCTTAATATACAGTATCAATTATTAACTGTAAGACAGCCTTTATTTCAACTCCACTGAAAATGTCTAATGAAAAACATGTCCTACAGGCAATGAACACAAATACACAAAACTTTCAGCAATCTTACACAGTCTTATGCTATAAGAGTCGACTATAAACACTGTGAAGGTAAGGATCATATTTTGACTAAACTAATTTCCTCAGCAACCAGCACAGTGTTCTATACGATGAAGACATAATAAATGTTGAATGAAAGAATGCTTATTCTTCAATACATGACCCTTCTCAAATTCAGCCAGAAACCAGAAAGCAAGATTATCTGCACTTAGATAACAGTTACTTTGTTACATAAAACATGGCTGTATCCCCCTGGTCATTAATCCTAGACTCTGACTAATATCTCAGATGAAGAAAATGCACAGTATTTCTAAATTTTTTTTTCTTCTAATGACCAGAATGGTATTACTCGTGTTTCTTTGTTCCAACCATATTCCTAAACCCACTAAACCTTGTGGAATTCAACACCATGCATCAGATTCAGTCTTACCCTAGAACCTCCCTCAATGCAGTCACCATGAAACATCCATCCAATCCTGCAGCCTTCTCACAGTGGAACACCCCTCTGCCATGCCAGTCCACTCCTTCCATTAGTGAGTTTTTCCTGGGCCCTCCATTATGGGAAAGAGCCCAGGCTGGCCAAACTTTATTGTCTTTCTATACTACTGACTTTCTGTACTTCAACACCTTGCCTTCATGGGGGTACCATCACCATCCCCCTTTTTAAGCACCCTTTTGTGTCTTTTCTTTATAGAATTTAAACCCCCTTGAAAGAAGGGATTGTTCTTGTTTTGCTCATATTGTATCCCCAGTGCTTGGTGCATAATAAGGACTTGGTAAATATTTTTGCCTACCTTTCCCTCTGAAGTGATCCTAGTCCTTATGATTTGGGCTATCCTCCATCAATACCCCCTTTCCCTCATCATTATTTCTTCCTGACTTATTTCTCTGGGAACTCTGTAAATTGAAGAATAACATTGTGTATGCTGAAGGATTTGTTCCATATTGAATTGGTGGTGTTTTCCTAATCCAGGTCTCAATTTTCTCAAAGTTAACAGATATAGCAATATTAGGGCAAAATATAGAAATTGGGGAGGGGTACAGAAAACCATGTACTCTTTAGATTCAGTCTGGCCTTATTACATCATACACGGCTCTGTACTATGCCCATGGCAGGGGACTTTGATACCTGTAGCAGTTGGTAACCAAAGACAATGGAAAGAAATTGAATTCCTGAAACTTATTTGATTTCTGCAACTTGTGTGCAGAGAATAGGAAAGAGTTGTTTTCAAATAAGGAAACAGTAAAAACAATGCAAATGCTTGAAACAAAGTTTGACTTTGAGGATGAGGTCAGACTTACTTCTATGGCTCTCTTCTATACCATTCACCCATTTGGAGTTGATAGGTCACTGAGAGATTAAGTGTTTTATGGTGCTAATTGCCAGGGGCAGTACTTGAGCCCACGTAAACTCTCTATCTATCTTGGCTTTTGGAGATATATGTTACAAGAATAAATATTTCCATTTTACAAATAAAGAAAATAGGCTTAGCCAAACTCCTTGGCTTAGGGTGTTCAAGTCTTTTGATCAGTTTACACAGGCAGTCAAGGTCAGTTATGAAATTTGATCCCCTTGAAAAAAAGGTATCATTTCAGCAAGTCAGTAAATAAGTATCTCAACAAGCAGAAGTTGGGAACTAGAGTCATTCCAAACCTAGAGAAAAGCAAGATTAAATGTGTGACCTTAGTCATATAGGGTTATTAGTCTGTGTATTAAATACTAATTATTAAATGAATAATATATAATGTATTAAATATTAAAGAAATATTCCCCTCTCAGAACTAGATAAATCTAACTAAAAAATAAACAAAAAGAAAGTTAAAGAGATTAATAAAATTTTAGAAAAGTTAGATATGATAGACCTCTGGAAAGAAAGTGAATGATAATAGATAGGAATATAACTTTTGTCTCAGCAATACACAAAAATTGACCATGTATTAGGGCATAAGCACCTTACAATTAAATGTATAAAAGCATAAATATTAAATGTGTCCTTTTCAGATCATAATGCAATAAAACTGTACTGAATAACAGGCAATGGAAAGATAGATTAAAAATTAATCGGAAGCTAAATAATGTAACCCTAAAGATTGAGTGGGTCAAAGAAGAAATCATAGAAAAAAATGAGTAATTTTTTAAAGAGAATAATGAGACAACATGCCAAAATCTATGGGATGCCACAAAAACAGTACTTGAGGGAAAATTTCAATCTCCAGATACTTATATCAGTAGCACAAAGAAAGAGTAGATGCAGCTAAAAAAATAACTAGAAAAAGAACAAATTTAAAATCCCCAATTAAACACCAAATTGGAAATCCTAAAAATCAAAGGAATGATTAATAAAACTGAAAGTAAGAAAATCATTGAACTAAAATAAAATTGAATTATTTTAAATAAAACTAGGAGCTGGCTTTATGTAAAATAAACAACAACAATAAAATAGATAAATTATTTGTTAATTTGATTTTTAAAAAAAGAAATAAAACAAAATTACCAGTGTCAAAAATGAAAAAGGTGAAATCACCACCAATGAAGAAGACATTAAAGCAATTGTTAGGAGCTATTTTGCTCAATTATAAACCAATAAATCTGACAATCTAAGAAAAATGGCTGAATATTTACTCAAATATAAATAATCCAGTTTAACATAAGAGGAAATGGAATGCTTAACTAACCCCATCTTAGAAAAAGAAATTGACCCAGCAATACCATTACTAGGTCTGCATCCCAAAGAAATTAAAATGAACACGTACACACACACACACATGCAGAGGAAAAGGACTTGTATGTTCTAAAATATTTATAGCAGCTATTTTAGTGCTGGCAATGAACCAGAAATTGAAGGGATGTCTATTAGTTGGGGAATGGCTGAATGAATTGTGATATATGATTGTGATGGAATACTGTTGTTCTGTAAGAAATGACAAGCAGCATGGTTTCAGAAAAACCTGGTAAGACTTATATGAAGTGATACAAAGTGAAGTGAGCAGAAATGTGGAGAGTATTAATATATCACAAAGATTATACATGGTAACCAAGCTAAATTTTACCAAGAATGCAGAGATGGTTTAACATAATGAAAACTATTAACATAACTTATTATATCAATAACAAAAGTAATAAAAATAATATGATTGTATCAATAGATAAAAAAGGTTTTGATAAAATATAACACCCATTTCTATTAAGAAACAGTCAAAAGCATAGATATGAATGGATTTTTTCCTTAAAATAATAAGAAGCAACTACCTAAAACCATCAGTAAGCATTATTTTTAATGGGGAAAAGTTAGAAGCCTTCCCAATAAGAACAGGAGTGAAACAAGGATGCCAATGTCACCAATATTTTCAGTATTGTATTAAAAATGCTAGCAATAGTAATGAGAAGAAAAAAGAAATTGAAGGAATCTGAATGAACATTGAGGCAATAAAACTCTGTAGGCAATATGATGTTATATTTGGAATATCCTAGACATTCAACTAAAATGTCACTTGAAACAATGAACAATTTTAGCAAAGCAGCAGGATATAAAATAAACCCATATAAATTATCATCATTTCTATACTTCCCTGACAAAATCCTGTGAGAAGTGATAGTAAAAGATACCCCATTTAAAATAATTGTAGACTATATAAAATACCTGGGAATATATCTGCCAAGATATACCCAGGAACTACAACAACATAATTATAAAACATTTTTTTAACAAAGAAAGTCATATTTAAATAATTGGAGAAATATTAACTGTTTATGGGTACACAAAGACAATATAATAAAAATGACAATTGTACCAAATCTACTTTTTCAATGAAAACAATTTTATTGAATTAGAAATAATAATAATAAAATTTATTTGGAAGAACAAAAGGTCAAGAATATCAAATGAATAAATGAAAAAAAAAACTTGTATAGGAAGAATTTTTAGCAGTACCAGATCTTAAACTATATTATAAGGCACTAATTATCAAAATTATCTGGTACTGGCTAAGAAATACATAGGCAGATCAAGGGAACAGTGTAGACATATAATACACAGTAGTAAACGAATATAATAACCTTGTGTTTGACAAAAGTAAAGATTTAAGCTTTTGTCATAAGAATACACTATTGGGTAAAAATTGTCAGGAAAACTGGGAAGCAGTCTGTCAGAAATTAGGTATTGCTCAATATCTTATACAATTTACCAAGAAAGATCAAAGTGGATACATGACCTATATATGAAGAACATTATAAAAAAGAAGAAAACTAGAACATGGAACACATTATGTATCAGACATATGTATAGAAGAATTTGTGGATAACCAAGAGAACTCTATCATTGTGAGATGTAAAATGGATAATTGTAATTACACTAAATTAAAAATATTTTTTACAAATAAAACCAATATAACCAAGGTTAGAAGAGAAGCAAAAAATTAGGAAAAACATTTGATGGACAGTTTCTCAGATAAAGATCTCATATCTCAAATATATAGAGAACTATGTCAAATTCATGAAACTATGTGTCATTCTCCAAATGTTAAATGGTCAATAGATATGAATAGTTTTTTATGAAGAAATCAAAACTACATATAATCATATGGGAAAAAAATGCTCCAAATCATTATTGATGAAAGAAGTGCAAATTAAAACTTCACAATATCATCTCATACCCATCAGATTAGCTAAAACAATAGAAGGGAGAAATGCTGAGTGTTGGAGAGCTTGTGGAAAATTTGGAATATTAATACATTTTTGGTGGAATTATGAACTGATCCAACCATTTTGGAGAGAATTCTAGAATTATGCACAAAGAGTTATAAGACTGTGTATACCCTGTTTCCCAAGGTGATCAAGGGAAAAGGAAAAGAACCAATATGTTCTTTTCATATGCAAAACGAAGTGAGCAGAATTAGGAGAACATTGTACACATTAACAGTGATAGTGTTTTATGATCAACTGTGAATGACTTAGCTATTCTTAGCAATACAATAATCCAAGACAATTCAAAGGACTCATGATGAGGAATGCAATCCACATCCAAAGAAAGAACTGATGAAGTCAGAATGCAGATCAAAGCATTTTATTTTTCACTTTATTTTTTTATGTTTTTTTCTTTTGATCTGTGTTTTCTTTCATAACATGACTAATATGGAAATAGGTTTTGTATGATTGTGCATATATAACCTATATCAAATTACTTGCTGTCTCAGGGAAAGGGGAGAGCAGAGGGAGGGAAGAAGAGAATTTGGAACTCAAAATTAAAAAAAAACATTAAAATTGTTTTTAAATGTAGTTAAAAATGTAATTAAAATGTTTTTTTTTTTTAATTTTTAAAGGAAAACTGATTCAGAGATGTAAGGGTTAGGTTGTCGACACAGTTTTCTGGTTCTGTTGTTCAATCGTTATCACTTATGTCTAACTCTTTCTAATCCTATTTGGGGTTTTCTTGACAAAGATTCTGGAGTGATTTGCCATTTCCTTCTCCAACTTATTTTACAAATGAGGAAAACAGGGTTGAGTAATTTGCCCAGGGTCACATAGCTAGTATGTATCTGAGACCAGATTTGAACCCAGACAGATGAGTCTTCTTCACTCTAGGCCTAACACTCTATCCATTGGTTGCCTAGATACCAAAAATAGTGAGGAGCTTTTAACTGGGCCCAAGTGCCTGATTGGTGGGTCACTGTAATGGAAATGCAAATTTAAAGATCTTCCCTGCCCCTAGGCTAAAGTGCACCTGGAGCCTGGGGTGGGAGGCTTGTTTTTCAGTAGATACTTTTTGATTGGCCAGTGGGTCAATAAGGTTGTTATATTCTCTGAGCCAGGAGAAGGCTATATAAGCCCTGATGTGTAGCTTTGTTTTGGGGCTCACTTTGAGAAGTGTTCTGTGATTTGATGAAACTCTGGAAAGCCATTGTCCAGAGCCCCCCGGCTTTGAAACCCAGATGTTGTTTGGTATGGATGTAATGGTTGGACAGTTTGGAAATCTGTCTACTTGATCTGTTTCTGTCTTGATAATTCTGTCTGTATATTCTGAAATTCAGGGTGCTGACTTTTTCTCCTGAACTAGGTAAACGATACATATTTGACTGATTAAAGTAAGCTTGTTAACCCATTTTGAGTTGCTTTCCTTTATCAAAGCAGATCCAAGAACCTGTGTTGGCAGCATCCCTGGGGACGCTTGGGTGCTTGCTGCTACAGTCACCATGAGCAACTCAGAGGCAGAATAGCTGCATTCAGCTGAATCAATGATATGTTCCCATCGAATATCCTTCCCCTTTTATAACTAAGTAAATCATCTTTTGCTAAATATCACGTCTTTTATAAACATTTCATTTTACTTCTGGTCAGTATCAGCCTGTGGTATTCTAACTCACCCTCCACAGGTTGCATCTCCCAGGGAATTGACTTAACTGGGTTTAAGGTACTCTATGGGTTCACAGTCCTAAAACTATAGATCACCATCTCTTAGTAGTATGTTTGCCTTCAAGAGTTAGACTACTAAGAGAATTAGCTCAGAGAAAGTGCTGAAATAGTGTAGCTTAAACAGTAGTGATAAAATGTAGCTCTTAATCTGGAACTACTTTACCTATTCCCACACTGGTAGGCAAGGTCTCCAGAATGTGGTTACTAAATCCACTCAGAAATCCAGAGTAGCCCTGAGAGGATGGAGGGCATCTTTTCTAGTCTTCTATCCCATGTTCCCTCCCCATTCTCTTCTATTCCTCTTCTAATCATGATTAGTAATTGATAATAATTAGTCAGTCACATCTAATTAGCTTTTAGAAAGGAATATTTACTAAGGTAGTATAATCAAGACAGTTGGAACAGAGTATCTCCCTGTAATTCATGGTAAACACCTAAATCAGATTTACTGTTATATATGTTTATTAGAGTTAATGATACACTAATAAGACATGATCATCAATATTTATTGGTCATTAACTTTATTAACTATTCAACAATACAAATTTCAACCTTTCTAAAATAAACCATCAACCTCATGCCTAGAAGTCTGATAAATAAGTCTCATACAAGTGCTTATGACACAGCTTTCTTTTTATCCTAATAGAAACCATATTTCTATGTCCAAGATAGTATTCTGACAAATGTGCCAATCAACCCTGCTCTTAAGCAAATCATATTTACAGATGTGGGGAATGTTGAGGTTTGTTCTAGTTAAGACCCTGGAGTAGTCAGGCTGGAGCTTCATGTGGGTGCTTATGTCTCTGGCTAATGATTGTTACAATTCACATCTAAGTTCTGACTGGCAATCAACTACCTAAATTTATGATAAAGAAATCATCAAACTAAAGTCTAATGACATTATTAGTTGATTACCATACCTGGGATGCATATCATTAGTAGTTGTTTATAAGATTTGGGGGATACATGCATCATTGCCAAACTGTTGAGGTTTAGGGGTGATAAGACCCTGAAATAGTAACATGTAGGTTCTGCCTGATTGAATTTGACTCAAGCCTTCTTTCAGCCAAAGACAAACAAGGTTTAGTAAAGAACCACGATATTGGCCAGACTCTTAAAGAATCTAAGCAGGAGGCTAGATGGATCTTTTATACAGAAAAACTGTGTGTGTGTGTGTGTGGGGGGGGAATCTAGGAGTGGCCAAATAGTCTGGGGTGATTGGAGAAAGAGTCTAGGGAAGATCTCGATGGAAATAGGCTGAGGTGACTGAAGTAACAGAGAAGACCATGTGGCCAAGCTAGGATGAGGTCCAGATAGGATCAAGGGTGGGAAGTAGCAGGAGGCAATCTGGAGGTAACAATGAAGGACTAGGGTAGGTTAAGGGTAACAGAGAATTGGGAGATTGGGTGTGGACAATGAAAGGTCAGTTAAGAGGATTATAGCCTCAGGCAAGCACCAGAGACTTCACCAAGTGTAAAGCCAAGCATATGCAGCTTTCCAGAGGATTGCTGCTATAAACAGCTTTCAAGGTTCTGATTAAGTAGTAGGGCAAACTCTTTACTTATTCAATAACAAATCAGAACAAAACATTCACAGAAAATCAAGGTTCAGCATTCACAGTGTTACAACTTATCTCAGAAAATCAAAATACAGCATTCATCATGTCACAACTCAACAACTTAACACTAAAATGGCCACATAGTTTTGACCCAGGTGGTCACATAGTTTTCAACAAAGTATAATCATTTAGTGACTTAGTCATTTAGTAACTCAATCATTCAATCATCTTTAAGGAAGCTTTCCTCCTTAAGGGACACAAAATACAAAAGTTCAAAGTCTTCCACCCACGGGACACAGAAAGTTACAAATCAGTCACTATTCAGTCATCAGTCACTGTTCAATCATCAGTCACTACTCAGTACCCTCTTAAGAGGTAGTGGAAAATACACAGGCCATCCACCCCTCAGTCACAAGTAAGTTACAATTTCATCAGTCACTACTCAGTATCCATGGAGACATCTTTTCATCTTGACTCAGGGCAGGCTTTCAGCTTCCATGGCTCTTCTTCCATGGTCCCAATTCCCACCTGAATCTAACCAACTGCCACCTGAGTTCAAAGGCAGACAGCTCCCAGCATCTTGTCCAGCTCTCCATGCAGTTCCTGATCCATATTGAAGCTCACAGTATCCAATCTACTTCAAGTCCTTCCTGGGAAGACAAAGCTTAACAAAGGCACAGATAGACAAAGTACCAACACCACAGTCATTCTTCCTCTGTCTTCTACAGCTCTGGCTGGCCCTTGGAAATCCTCAGCAGCTCTGGCTGGCCCTCAGAAGTCTTCAGCACCACAAGCTCCATTCTCAAAATCAAAATCACTTTATCCTGCCTCCACGTGGCTTGCTCCAAGAAATTCTGTCTCTGTTCTCAATTCTCATTCCTCTTCTCAGTTCTCAATTCTCAGTTCAGTCTTCAGCCCAGCAGTAGCTGCCCTGCCTCCATGATTCTTATCACAAGAAATTCTGACTGTCCAGCTTGTGCTCTTCCTTAAATACAGCATAGCCCCTCCCTGTTCATCCCCTTCCTGTCACATCAGCAACAGGGGATCACACCTTCTGTTCCTTTAACAGGGGCTTAATTTGAAACTAGGTGCTAAGTACCTCTTAGCTTAGCAATACAAAGGGATCTTCAGATTTCATTACTATTACACCAAGTAGGAAAATTCAAGGAGAGTTGGGGGGGGGGGGTTCCAGAGCCTGTACCCTGTCAAAACTATATATTTACATTTTTATCTCGTTACAGAAAAATAACTGAATAACAACTACTTACTCACAAAATGGATACTTAAAATGATGTTGCTCATCCTAAGTTAATAGACGTCCCCATTACATCCACACTCCAAGTCTATGATACACTTTCCCACAAATATGTACAGAATTGAGGCAAAAAGTGGTCTCAAGCTCAGAGTCTACATATAACAAAGGGGCAACTTACAGATCCTAGAAATCTTTTTGCTAAAATTTTCAAATTGGTTCCCTTAGGCATTGTGTAGTTTCCCTTCTATATTATTTGAAGATCTTTGAATCTGTACCCACTCTGTCATTGACTCCCAATGTGGATATTGCCATAATCTGTTAAAAAGATGCTGCTAGGAGGGGCAGCTAGGTGAATAGAGCACCGGCCCTAAAGTCAGGAGGACATGAATTCAAATCCAGCCTCATACACTTAACACACTTACTAGCCACGTGACTTCGGGCAAGTCATTTAACCCCAATTGCCCCCCCAAAAAAGCAAAAAATAAAAAGATGCTGCTAGGACACAGGAAAATGGGAAGTTCTCCCATGTTCCTCCTCTTGTGGGATTGTTGTTCATCCTTCATTCTCAAAGAGGACCAATGACATCATAAGCATGATGTCTAGACTTCCTCCTGAATTGATTTGAATCAGGCAGAGCTACATGGAGTTGTCAGCTTCTCACCTTCAGAGTCATGGAAGTCAAGTGGCAAGACAAAAGTCGAGACAACTGGTGATGACTGAGGATGCAGTGGGTAAAGTTGGCCTTTTCAGATTTAGATCTTCCTCATATCTGTTTGTCTGGTCGATGCCTATTCAACAACTAAGAGGTATATAAGAACTGAGGGCAAAAGATGGCTTAATTTACCATGCCAAAGATATCTGTCTGGGTGGGGAAGACCCTCAGAGTTTCTGGCCAAAACCAAAGTAATTGCTATTTACACTCACTCTGAGGCATCAAAACCCAAACAATGAACAAGTGAGGCTTGTACTGGGTTAATTATTGTCCATTCAATTAAATACAGAATGACTTGGGTTTCAGAATATAGTAAAGTAGCACTATTTAAAACACAATGGGCTTTTTTTAAAGTCTGCTTTTCTAGATTCTCTGGAACTCTAAAACTGAGAATCCTCTATGACCTCTGCATTCATTATTGGAATTCAGGAAGCAATGTCTTTTAATTTCCCCTTTAAAGATGAATGTAATATAGCATCATTGATTGTGGGAGGATAGAAAAATTCTCTCCCTCCCCTTACCTTGTTGTTCTTTTTAAGAGTAAAAAGGGAAGGAGAGAAGCAATTTCAGGAGATGAGTTCTTTCTTCATAGCTTACTCTCTAGTCAACTGATCCTAATGTGGTTAGGGATGCAGAGACCCCAAAACTATTGAGGTATAGGGCAGAGTCATCTGGAAAGAATTTGCAGACTCAAAGCAACCTTCCAATCAAGTGGCAAAAATAAAATTATTTTAATGCTATATAATGCACAAACTTCATAGGAAACCTTCAATTTAATAGGGGTGATGCTAAAACTTATATGGATAAAGTTCAATGAGTAGTTTTTGTGGGGACAGGATCTGAACCCCCAAAAGGAAAAGACCATGTCTTTGGGATCTGGGCCTCAAAAAGGAAAAGCCCCTGGCTGGACCCCAAAAAGGAAAAGCCCCTGGACTTTCCCTGGGTGATTCAGGTCCCTGGGCATTCACCTGGGGCAATCAGCCCTTCCCAGTTAATTAACTGCCCTTTCATTATCTAGACCTGGCCCCAGCCTAGATTTCCGCTCCCTTAATTCTATCTAGACCCTTTCTCTATTCCCACAGTCTTCAGTATAAAAGATCCACCTTGCCTCCATGAAAGTGCTCAGATTCCTTAAGAGTCTGGCTAATGTTAAAATTCTTTAAGAGTCTCTCTCTAGCTGTGTTTTAATGAAACCTTGTCTTTGTCTGAAAGAGGACTTGGGTCAAATTCATTTGGGCAGGACCCACGTGTTGCTATTTCAGGGTCCCAGAACTCCTAAACCTCAACAATATGCCAAGTATTCTAATTCAGTGGTGACATACAGTTTCTGTACATTATGCATAAGCAGGCATCATTCACCATAGGCATGACCTGATGTATGTGTTTGGGGGGGGGGAGGGTTCTTCTAAGAGGTATGTTTTTGTTCTGTTGTATCAACAATGCCTATGATAACTATAAATATGCTGATATGGTTATTAATCACAAAATATACCAGGCTCTCCACATGGGGGATAATGCTAGAACATTTATTCAAATACCAGAAAACTAAGTCCCAAAATCAGAAAGTCAAAGCCATCACAGTAGTTATGAAATTGGCACACGTAGTTAATGTAGTAAACACCCACATTCTCAAGCCTTCAAAACGGAGCAGGCTATCTCAAGGAAAGATCCTCCTCTCCTCACTCATGGCAACTGCTCAGGCAGCTTTGGCCCCTCACAGTTCCTGTCCCTGGCAGTCCTCAGAAGGAGTCCTTAGCAGAAATTCTGCCTGACTCAAAAAAAGGAGTTCGTGCCATCACTCTGCTGTTGCTGCTGCTGCCACCATGCTTCCAGTCACTGCAGGCACTCTAGCTTGGCTTCTGCTTCCTCTTGCCCCACCCCTTCCTCCCATGTCAGCAAGTTCAAGGGCATGGAAGATCTTTAAATCCCATAACCCTTATATCTGTTAAGTCCATAACAAGATAGCCTTGGGGGTAGACTTCTATAGCTTGACCTCTGCATTTTATACAGTAACTGTGGAAATCAGTACATGATAGTACATGATGGTACAAGAAAGCCCTGTTCATGCAAGAGAAATTCTACAGAGGTCAGCTTGTTCTTGTAACAGGGTGAGATAATTTGCCTTACTTAGGTCCAATCATGAGTTATTGCCAGAGATAAGATCTTTGGGCTGGAGAGAGGTTTGCTATTAGGACTGGGGTCCAAGTACCCCATCAATCCCACAGTTCA
The DNA here is from genome assembly GCF_028583685.1 of Petaurus breviceps papuanus. Lineage (NCBI taxonomy): Eukaryota > Metazoa > Chordata > Mammalia > Diprotodontia > Petauridae > Petaurus > Petaurus breviceps. Next base: position 57,117,136 of record NW_027187460.1, on the reverse strand, counting down.
TTCTCTGCTTGTAAACTCTCAATAAGACTTTTTTCCACCCTGGGGCAAATCCTCCCTTGGGATCCCAAGTCTACCATGAGGTGTAAGGATGCTCCTCCCCAAATCCATCCTCTCTGTCAGTCCTCAGTGTAAGAGGGGATATAATGATATCTTGTTTTGCTCCCACAGAATTTATTGGAAGATAATCAATAGCTGTGGGGAAGCTCTCCCTTATATTACTTTACTAAAACCCTGGCTTTCCTGGAACTATGATAATGGCCAGAGGGAACTAGAAAGGTGGGGGTGTGGCACCCAGCTCTGACCTTAGAAGAGGTCAGGTGCTTGAGTTAGATTTCAAGTATCCTCACTATCACACCTATGTAATCTGCATATAATCTGCATATATAGAGGGAATGTAGAATATATAGAGGGAAATAATAAAGTGAGGAGTTTGAGGAATTTGATTAATCTTTGAGGAATTTGACTATATATATATATATCTTTATATACATATATATATATATATATATATATATGCTTGTATATATGTATAGAGGGAGAATATAGAGAGGGAAATAAAGTAAAAAATTTGAGGAATTTGTCTCACCCTAAGTCTACCAGAAAGGGCAGAACTTGTAGACCCTCATTCCTACTTCTGTATCGGTGTGGGTGTGACCCTGAGTGTTGAGGTCAAAGATTTAGGGTTTAGGGATGCTCAAGACCCCAAAATAGCAGCATGAGGGGTCTCGCTAAATGAATTCAACTCAAATCTTCTCTCAGCCAAAGTAAAGCAAAGTTTATTAGAGATTTGCCATAATGGGTAGACTCTTAAACAGCCTAAGTATCTGCAAGGGTTGTATAGGACAAGCAGGCCAGAATTATCTGACACAGAGTGAGTCTGTGCTAGATAATTGTTGGCCTTCATGGAGGCAAGATGGATCTTATATACAGAAAGGTTGTGGGAGGATTTAGGGGTGGTCTAGAGGAGGAGTTTGGGAAGGGTCTTGAGGAGGAGTCAAATGAGGTCAGATTCCAGTAATGGGATTATAGGTGGGAAGTAGCTAGAGGCTACCTGGAGATGACAGACAATGGAGGACTAGGCTAGTTTAAGGGCAATAGATTTGGGCATAGATACTTTGTGAGGATAAAGGGTGGGGAGTAGCTGGACAATGGAGGGCTAGGCTAGTAACCCTAGCTATAATATATTGGGTCTAGCTATAATGAAAGGCTTATGGCCTCAGGCAAATGCCTCATGTGGGAAGATTCAAGGAGAGCTCAAGGGGGTTCCTGGAGCCTGTACTCATCAGTGAACACCACACCTATTTCCTTGTTGGAATCCTAATAATGCCTTCCTCTGCACACTCTGTTTCTGAGTTCTTTCAGTGAGAAGGGGTTTGCTGTTTTAAGGGGTACATCACATGGGCCTTCCTAAGGATACCCAAAGGGAAGCAGTGGGCAGCCAAAGCTCATCCCAGGCTAACTCCCTGAGCCTACTAGGAAATCCTGTGATCCCTCCAGCTGTGCTGAGGGGCATCCCACATGGATCTTCCTAAGGGCCCCCAAGGGAGCAGTGAACATGGAAGCTCATCAAAGACTATCTCCCTGACCCTTCCTGGGCAGTCCTGTTGAAGGCTTACAAGCTCAGGGAACCCCTTTGAACTCAGACTGAACCTTGCCATTTGATGAGGCATTTGCCTGAGGCCATAAACCTTTCATTATAGCTATGCCCAAATCTCTGTAAACTAGCCTAGCCCTCTATGGTCTCATCTCCAGGTAGCCTCCAGCTACTTCCCACCCTTAAACTCTTCTCACTGGTGTCTGACCTCATTTGATTCCTCCTCTAGACTACCCCTAGATTCCTCCCATAACCTTTCCGTACATCAGAGCCATCTTACCTTCAGGAAGAGGGAAGGCCGGAGAATGATCTAGCTCAGACTCACTCAGTGTCAGATTATTCTGGCGGGCTTGTCCAATGCAAGCATCAGATACCAAGGCTTCTTAATGAGGAGGTTACCCACTAAGAGGGTCAGGGTTGCTCTGGAGACCCCAAAATACCAACATGCTGGGTCCTGCTGAATGAATTCGACTCAAGTCTTCTCAGCCAAAAAAAAAAAAATTATTAAAAGTTTGCTTACATTAGACATAGAGTAAGTCTGTTCTAGGTCATTATACAGTGTTCTCACTTTTCTATGGCATTCTATGGCACTCTCTCCCTATTCTATGTGCTCTCCCTATTCCATGGTGGTTTCTGGGCTCTCATGGGATATTATATACAGAAGGCTGTGGGAGGAATCTAGGGGTGGTCTAGAGGAGGAATTTGGGCAGGGTCTTGAGGAGGAGTTAATGAATTCAATGAGTGATTAAGGGTGGGAGGTAGCTGGAGGCTACAGACGATGGTGGGCTAGGCCAGTTCAAGGGTGTATTATATTTTGATAGGCGAACAATGGAGGGCTAGGCTAGTAACTAGGCTAGAATTCGTAGTTAGCAGTTAGTAACTAGGCTAGAGGTCTGGGCCCAGCCACAATGTAAGGTTTATTGCCTCATACAAATGCCTCATCAAATGAGACAATTTAATCAGAGTCCAAGGGAGGTTCCCAGAGCCTGTACCTCAAGGACTCAAGGAGAGCTCTAGGGGGCTCCCAGAGCCCATATCTCATCACTTAAGCATCTACCCATTAAGGCGAACCTTTAGTAAACTTTGCTTTACTTTTGCTCAGAGAAGACTTGAGTCGAATTCATTCAGCAGGACTCGGCAAGTTGGTATTTTGGGTTCTCATGCACCCCTAAACCCTATACCTTAACATTTTATAGTTCCCTGACCTCTACATTGTGAGCCCCGAAAGCTTGTTTCTCACACCCAAGATTATAGATTTAAATTTGAATGGACCTTTTGAGAATACTTGTATTACAGATACTGCTAATGCAAAAAGAAAGGGTATAAAAGATGTCATCAAAGATGAATTCTAGAAAAGGAGGCAATTCAGGCATGAGGAATAATCAACAAATAGCCCTCAGGTTTTATCAGTATCCATATAATATCAAAAGAATTGGAGGAAGAGGCCAGAACATTGGACAGGTCTCTATGTGGAGGAATTCATCAGCCTCACTTTCTCCCAGGAGCCATCTGGATCCAGTGGCCAGATAATAGATCAGGACAACTGGAGATGGCCCAGGATGTAGTGGGGGACCTTGGCCTTCTCAAGCTAAGGTCTCAGTTTGACTGTGGCAATGCTAGTTCAATATTTAAGGCTTAAGAAATGAGACAAAGAACGACCTCTTTAAAAAAGAAAAACAGATCTGGAAGGGAAGACCCTCAGGGTTTCTGGCCAAAATAGAAGCAATTGCTATTTACATTCTTTCTAGGGTGATCAGGGTCCAAACAGTGATGTAGAAGGGCTTAGGCTGGGACCTGTTATTGGCCAATCTGTGAGATCCTGTGTGATTTGAGGTTAAGGCTGTACTTTAAGGGAAAAAAAGAGTTTCAGAGATCAAAATTTACATTCCCTTTGGGCAGACCACCCACAGATAAGATGTGATGGAGATGAAAGCCAGATTTTAAGGAACTAATTAAGTAGGACAGACTAAGAAAATAGAGGTTAGAGAACACCAACTAGAAGTAAAGAGATGGAGAGTGATAAGAGGAAGGGCATAGCTATGCCAAAAGATGTTTTGTTTCTGTCTTTTGTTTATAAACACTTCAGCAATTGTAATTATTAGGGAAAGAGGACAATAAAGAAAATAAAGATACAAAACTGGGGATGAAGGATGAAACAATATACTGAAGGACACCAAGGGGAATTAGATCAAGGACAGAGGATGAACAGATTAACTTTGGAAGAGGATCTCTTTATCTGATATAGGAAGGGAAAGAAAAGAAACTAGAGGAAAAGTTACAGGTAGATTTTTGAGGTGTGGATGCAGGAATGTGCCAAAGCTAGCTCATACAGCTAGAGAAAACTAATTATTAAATTCTTAGTGTGAGCTTTTATACCTTAGAAATCAGCAAATACTACAAATCAGGGTTTTATTTATTGTTCTGTTAATTGTCTTGTCTTTAGAAAGTGATGGAGAAATTTTAATAATGCAGATTAAACTTAAAAAGGTATCACAAGTATTTTTTTTAAAGAACTAGTTTTAAAATATTTGCTCTTCTGTGGATGCTTAGGCATATCTTCCTAGGTAATTCTCAGGTGAGGTCATCTGCCCATGGAGAGATAAATTGGACCCTAGAAAAAAGTGCAAAGAGTTGAAAAAGATATTATGGGAAATACAATAGGGAATCAACTAAAAAGAAATAAAGGATTTTGAAGCACCTTAAGAACAGGGTTCTTACGTAAGGATAAGTTGCATGACTATTCAGCAGACCCATTCAGTTTTGGAAACAGCAGTTCAGTCTTCTGAGAGTGTTGAAATGAAAGATTTGGGGTCAAATTGAGTTTGGAAATTGGTAATGCAAGTATCACAGAAGGACAAGATGGTGAAAGATTTTCAGATGATTGCTATCATTTTGGAAATGGCTTGGTAGGAAGTCAAATGAAGCTACAAGAGTTCCTTTTCTTTCCTCCCTTTCTCTCTGTATCTGGCTGTTTCTCTCTGTCTTTCTGTCTCTCTATCTCTGTCTCCCTTCTATGATTTGGGAACACTAAATTGCCTGGTGTCAAGATAGACCTAAGTAGGTGTAGGGGAGATAATTCCTTGCCAGAATTTTTCTTCCAAAAATTATTGGGTCCCTTATATATTTAGTATTATTGTTACAAATTCTATTTTCATTATATAGGAGCCTCTCTTTGATATATTTAGTTCAAGAGACTAGTGAACTGTGAAAACTGAGGTGGGGGAAGGTGGAATCAGAGGGACAATGCTCTCTACTGCTCAGCCTGCCTACTGAGTATAGTAGTCAGTCCAGGAAAGGACAGAATAGCTTCAACAAGAATGTGTGAGTTATATTATCCTAATCACTTTAGAGACAAGAAAGAAATTTCAGATTGAATCTAAATCCCTCTGTAGGGAGTTCAGTCTAGAATTTAAACTCATACTTGAGTCTAGAAACCAGATGTTTTCTCTACCAGCAGGTGTTTTTGTACTTTATCCAAGCATAAATCCACACTTTATTACCAAGAGGAAAAAAGCCAGCCAACTTGACATTTTGTAACTATAAATTTAGAGCATTCAGTGAATACTGACGTCAAAAGCTGCTTCGTTTAAAGCCAGCACTCACCCAGACAGTCAGAAGCTGTCTCATTTAAAGTTAATACTCTCCCAGACACAGTCACTCACTCACACACATACACACACACATACACACACACATGCACATTTCTATAGAAAATGAAGAAGAGATCTCCAAGTGTTGGCTATTGTACATATTTTCAGATTTGTTTGATGTATTAATCAGTTATGCTAGTTTTTCCTTTTTTTCTTTTAAAATATACTGTTTATTATATTAGTTGGTTCTCTGGCTGGTTTCTCTAGGGAAGGGGGAAAAAGATGGTGATGTAAAAAAAACAAAAGACATCAATAAAAACTTGGGTTAAAAAAATAAAATTAAGCTTTATGGATAAGCCACTTCATTACTCTGGCCTTAGTTTCTCCATTTGTGACATGCAGACAATGACCTTGTATTATCTCCTTCCTTAGACCATTGAGGGGAAAGTGTTTTGTAGAAGCTTAGAGCATCATAGAAGTGCGAACCATTGTGATTATCCATACATGTATGTAATTCCATTAGATTTAACAAACATTTACTATGGACATACTATATGCCAGGTAATAGACTGAGAATGGAAGATTAAAAAAACAAAACAAAAATAAAACAATTTATCTCCTCAAGTTGCTTGTATTCTGTGGAAGGCATGTAACATGTTCACAACAATAATACAAGATAATTTGAGAAGGAAGAGTACTAACATCTATGAGCAAAAAGGAGGGCTTTTCAGAAGAGGTAGTGTCTGGAAAAAGACTTCAAGAAAGCCAAGAATTGTGAAAGGCAGAGATAAAGAAGAAGTGAATTTCAGGTATGGAAGTTAGCATGCCAGTTGGCATTTATTTAGTGCTTACCAGGTGCCAGGCTATTTCCTAAGTGCTAGGGATACAGAGAAGTAAAAGACAATTCTTGCCTTCAAGGAGAATACAGTCTAATGGGGGAAAGAACATGCAAATAACTATGTACAAACAAGTTATATACAAGATTAGTGAGACTTGATCAACAGAGGAAAGGGACTAGAATTAAGGGGCATCTAGAAAAAACACACAAGTTGTTTTTGTTTGTTTGTTTTTGGAGGGCAATTGGGGTTAAGTGACTTGCCCAAAGTCAAATGGTTAGTAAGTGTGTCAAGTGTCTGAGGCTGAATTTGATCTCAGGTCCTCCTGACTAGGGCAGGTGCTCTATTCACTGCGCCACCTAGCCGCCTGACCATGCAAGTTTAAGAAAATGATTTGGACAGAGTATAGATATTTGGGATTTTAACCACCAATTTGAATTGCTAACCACTAATCTGATTAAACTCAGCAAAAATTATACAGCCTTGAGAAGTCCCAAGCTCACCCTAGAAGTTATATACATTAATATGCCCAGAGATAATGCTGGCGAAGCACCAAATTCTCCATGGTTTCAGAGACTGGATGAGTTTTCCAACAGCTCTTCTACTCTCTCACTGGTTTCATCCATTTTGTTAATATAAAGGGCATGGTCAGTGTGGAGTTGTCCAATCAGAATGAGCTATAGGTCCCTACCTATTATAAACCCTTACCTGCTCTCTAAATCTGCTATTATGTCAGTAAGCCAATGGTGTGTTATATTAGCATGGGACAGCAATCTCTACAGTTTATTTTGCACCCAAGTCAACAGACAGGCAGGCTGGAATACTTAATGTAGAACTTTACTCTTGTTTGTCTAGAAGGAAGAAAAGAAATAAACAATGCAGAAAGAATATGTACTATACAGCTTTGGGTCAGCAGATTTTTCTGAATACCAGTGTCTCCCAGAAAGTATATAGATTGAGGTATATGGGACTTGAGGAAAAAGTTGGAATAACTATGTGAAGAAGGCATGATACAGTCAGTCAGAGAAAAGTATGCTGTAGAACTTTAAAAGCCTATTTGATGTTAGAGAACATGAATGTGTAGTAGACCCATTCAGTACAGTTTATTTTCTCCATTATTATTTATAAGCATGTAAATAATAACAGAAAAGCTACCCTTGAAGATCAGAAAGTCAGGAATCGTGGTAGAACAAAGCAGCAAAGGATTGAAGGGTAGAGGACAGTGTCTATTTGAACTGGTCATCTATGGACTGTTTTTTGCATGACAAGCTAAGAATGGTAATATACATATATATAGAGTTGGAATTGTGCCGCTAGTCATAATTTGAAAACCTCCAATCTGTAGTGTAAATACTGTAAAAGGAATAAAATGAGGCTAGAACAGTGATTGACTGAGAACATGGAATGACTGGATGTCATTGTCAGGATAAACAGTAAGTTTGGAAGAAATGTAGCAAAAGGAAAGCTAGAAAGAAAGGAGATTATGATCACAGAGGGCACCACCTTGAACTTGAGATCATGGAGGTAGCATAGTTAGGGTTATGTTGAAATCTAGAGTATAATCACTTCATAGTTGACTGAAATAAAGGTATTGGTCATGGAGTTGGTAAATTCCATCTAGGAGACCAAGGTATTTGAAGAATTATGAAAATTTTTATTGATTTTCCCTCTTATGAAGACAGTAGTTGACATGGGAAGGAACACTGTGAGCCAAGTACTGAACTCCTTAGAAGAGGAGAGAGAGTAATTTGGATGTTGATAGAGTATAGCAACAAATATATGCAGGTTAATATAGGTTGGGAAGAAGGAAATTCAGTGTAGGAGGGGTTGCTGGCTGATGGTATCAGAGGACAGGTCTTGAAATGCTCATGAGGAACAAGGAATAAGCCATTTCATCCTCCTGATTCAGTGATTTGAGGGAGCAAGAGTGGTCTGTCATGGCAAGCAAAGTAGTACTTTTCTCCTTGTTTCAGCTGATCAAGTGCCTTTGGACATCACCTTTGATTGTGTCATGTCTTCGTTGGAAACAATATACGTTGTGATGTCCTTAATAGGCCTAAGAGAGTTTGGAGACCTTTGCTGCCCTTAATAGACCTAAGGTCATCACATGGAGCCCATGGTGGGAGGAGAGTGCCAAAAGAGCAGAACAGGAAGGACAGACCAGGAGGGATACAACAGGAAGGAGCAGAGCAGATAAATGCTTGAGCACAAACTAGAACCAAGTGGAGTTAAGAGGGAGTATGTTTGTGATGTTGTCACTCTGTCTGTTGTTCTATGTTGATGTTACTTTGTCAGACAGAAGCACTGTCTGTTGATTTGTGTTGATTACTCAGGCAGAAAATGAATTGAGGTGATAGTGCTGGCAATGTGTGTAACTATTGTAGCCTTATTGAGCTTTGTTTTCCTAGAAACAGAAATTGTAAAGAGCTTGGCGGGAGCAGTCCCTGTGAGCTGCTATATGGAACAGGAGCAGAGAGCTGCCTACCTGTGAATCCAGGCAAGAGCTGGGAGCATGGAAGAGGAGCAAATTAAGATGAAAGGAGACTTGACTTGGGTACTCAGTGCTGACTGATGATAATGTAACTTACTGTGACCTAGGGGTGGACAGCCTTTGTACTTTCCACTACCCATTAAGGATGATTGGAAGTCAGCCTGGAGTTAAGATGAAAGAAGACTTGATTTAGGTACTCTATATTGATTGAGGAGATTGTGACTTATTGCATGATATGTTTTGTTTAAGACTATGTGACCACCTTAGTAATAAGTTATGTTATATTGTTATGAATATTATGCTTTAGTTTCTTGAATGTTTTGCTTTAGTTTATTGCTGAATAAAAAGAGAATTCACTATACTATGTGATTAGATCCTTAAAGTTATTCACAGCAGCAGTCCTCAGGAGAGCTGCTTTTGATTGGAAAGATGGGGAGAAAAATTTGTAACTCAAAATCTTGTAGGAATGAATGTTGAAAACTAAAAATAAATAAATAAACTGGAAAAAAAAAAGAAAGAAAATATGACCTTAGAAAATGAAACAGTGATCACTAGGAGCCAGAATATATTTGCTAAGAACTAGTCAAATCAAACTTACCTTATTTCCCCTTTTGCCTGGGATAGAAAATGGAGAAAGGGATTAGACTCATGATTTTATTGTTCTGAGGAAGTCTTGGGTAAGGAAGACCTTTCTATCAATGCAAGTCAGGAAAAACATAAAAAAGTAGACAAGAAAGGGAAAATTATAAAGGATTTAATTTGTATTTCTACATGGGAAGATGATACTTGTAACTCATAAGAACTTTCTTATTATTAAGGCAGCTAGAAGGGCTATATATAGACAGAGGGTATGGATGTGAGTTGAATATGATGGGATGATATCTAAGAAAATAAAACCAAGGAATGAGAAAGAAGAATGCACTGGGAGAAATGGAAAGGGGGAGGTAGAATGGGGTAAATTATCTCATATAAAATAGGCAAGAAAAGGCTTTTACAGTGGAAGGGAAGGTGGGGGAGGTGTCAGGGAACACTTGAACCTTACTCTCATTGGAATTGGCTCAAAGAGGGAATAGCATACCTACTCAATTGGATATAGAAATCTGTAATACCCTACAATAGAGTAGGAGGGGAAGGGGAGAAGAGAAGAGATGGGTGACAGAAAGGATGGTGGACTAGGGAAGGTAGTAGTCAGAAGCAAAACACTTTTGAGGAAGAAGAAGATAAAAGGAGAGAGAGCAGAATAAATGGGGGGTATAGGAAATAGGATGCATTTGGTAATCATAAATGTGAAAAAAAAATTGAAGCAAGTTTCTCTGATAAAAGCTTCATTTATCAAATATGTGGAGAATTGAGTCAAATTTATAAAATAAGAGTCACTCCCCAATTGATAAATGAACAAAAGATATGAATGTTTTTTTTTCTTTTTTTGGAGGGCAATTGGGGTTAAGTAACTTGCCCAAGGTTATAGGTAGGTTATTGTGTAGGTGTTAAGTGTCTGAGGCGGAACCAAACTCCTGACTTCCGGGTGGCACTTTACTCACTGCACCACCTAGCTGCCCCTATGAATGTTTTTTAGATGAAGTAATCAAAGATATCTGTAGGTATATGAAAAAATGCTCTAAATCACTATTGACTGGAGAAATTAAAATTAAACAGTTCTTAGGTATTATCTCACACCTATTAGATTGGCTAATAGGATAGAAAAGAAAAATGACAAATGTTGAAGGGGATGTAGGAAAATTGAGGCACTAATGTATTGTTGGTGGAGTTGTGAACTGATTCAATCATTATGTAGGGCAATTTGGAACCACCCAAAAGTCTATAAAACCATACATAGCAATGCAAATCAGAACCTCTCCTGCAATATGAAACTGTGAATTTATGTTATGTAGGGCTTGCTTTTCCTTTTAAATGTATAATTCCAATGTGTAAATTTCAAATCTATTTTACTTCTCTATTACCTTCTGGACTTTTTTCTCTTCTGTACCTTCAAAAAAAAATTAATGACCCTCTTTTCTTCTTCTTTTGCAATCCCATCCCTATTCCCTCTCTGTCTTTGCCCAATTGGAAAAAACAAAAACAAAAGTCTTGTAACTAATATTGTTATCTGAACCAAAAAAAAATTTTTTAAGCCTCATCAGAAAATGTCTATCTCATTATACACCTCAAGTTCATCACCTTCCCTCCACTCACACCTTAAACCTTCCTTATTGAGTTTCTGGGCAGGGGACCATGCCTAGAATGCTTTTGACCTTTTTAAAACATACTTTTCAAAGTCTAAGACAGTTTGTCTTTCTATTGCTACTGTTGTTCAGATGTTTAATGCTTGTAAAATAGAAAAATCTAAAAGAACTAGGGAAAATCATTTTTTAGAACCCTAGGACTAGAATCATCTTTTCATAAAATTTGGCTTTGTAATGAAAAGAAACTGCTTACTTTGCCCAAGTTATAGTAAAACACTATGATATACTTCAAATCTGGCTCAGTAAGCAAGTAGTTTTGTAGAGAGAGAGAGAGATTCCCACCCTGACTCTGAACTCCCTTTTTGCTACATTTCCTCTAAACACTTCACCTGATCTTGTCAATAAATATTCACCAAATAACACTGATGGAGTTATTTTGGTGTTTGATTGGAGAAACACTATAACCTCAGACTAACCTTGTTTGATGACAATTGTCCCTGAGTCTGGGTTGAAGCTGCTTTTCTGTATCTATTCAGTTCTCCATGACTGCCCTGGAGTTGTTGTCATACTTTATGGGACAGTGATCATGTCAGATTTCATAAAGCAGGTAAGACTGGACTCATTGGAAGAATTCCAAGGAAACCTAAGAACTGTTTTTCAGAAGGCATTACTTGGGACCTACATTCCCAGAACAAGACTTCTGAACAAATTTCAGTGAAGGTATGAGATACACATTAAAAAAATGAGAAATGTGTCAGTAGTCAATAAACATTTATTAAGGCACTACATTAAGAGTTGAGTTTACAAATTAGAAAAAAAATAAAAACAAAACAAAAAAACAAAAAACCCAAACTAGTGACCGCCCTCAAAGAAACAAAAGCACAGCAGATGGTGCGAAATGAAGAGTTGGCTGGAAATCCTGAACCCTCTCTAAAGGGACACAAAATAGAGCTCCTGACCACCTGACCTGAGGGGATGACTGGCATAGTGGGTTGTAGCCAAGATGGAGAGAGTGTGCAAGAGAATAACACTTGCTAGACTCAGTTTTAGAGGATCTTGGTTCAAATCTTAGCTCTGCCATTTATCCTTTATATGGCCTTGGACAAACCAGTTGCATTTTCTTTTTTTCTTTTTCTCTCTGTCTTTTTTTTTTTTTTTGCAACTCACCTTTTCTTTGTCTTTTTTTAAATTGAACTTTCCCTTTACTGTCTACATGAGTAACTGGGGGAGGGGAAAGGGGAGCCGACCTATGGGGAAGGGAGTCTCCACAACATTCCATTTATACACAAAACTAAGAAAATGCACAAAGCCACTATTGAGGTTAGAAGTTAGCAGCACTGGGAAGGGGGGAAACTGGGGGTGTAAGTTAAAAAAAAAATACTGGCCTCCCCCCATCTGGGTATCCGGGGGGTCCTTGGTCTGCTACAACTCCAGAGGAATGAGAATATCAAAGGCGGTTTTGGAAGGCCAGAGCCACTGGCGTGAGTGGGGAAGGTCAGGGTTGGGGGGGGGGGGGGGGAAGAGGTTTGGCAAATGCGTGAAGGGATCGCCCTGCCCCTGCTAGGATCCCCCCAGCCCCACGGCTCTGGCAGGAAGGGGGCAGCCTGCTCCCGCTGGGCTCAGGCAGCCCCAGCAGGGGGGCCAGAGGTAGGAGACTCACAAGGGCTTCCCCTCCAGGGAAATCACGACATTGCCTCCCAGTTTCTCCGCCAGGGTACAGCGGTGCTTCACTTCCTCATAACAGCTGGCTTGTAATTAGCGTTTGATTCCTGTCAGTTTCTTCTTGAAGGCGTGCTTGGAGCTCTCATAGATCATTTTGCTCTTGAGGGGGGCACACTCGGGGGCCCAGAAGATGCCCACCAGGTACTCCTCCTTGCTCTCCTTGGTCTTGTAGGTGGCATCATAGAGAGCATAGCGGCAGCCCTTGTCGGCAACATCTTGACAAAGGTGGCGTAGGGGTCACCCACGGTCTCCCCCATGTCCCCCATGAGGATCTCCTTGCCCTCCTCCAGCACCATGTTCTTCTTATCCTTGCTCAGGCACAACAACATGGCCTTCTGGCGCTTCTTCACCTCCTCCGGGGTCTAGGACTTCAGGTTGTTGAACACCTGGATCACCCCATCCGAGGCAGCCACCCCAGGAGCCCTGGAGTGAATGAGTCGGCCTGGAGCCGACTGAACCCACTTGCATTTTCTATACCTTAGTTTCTGTAAATATAAAATGAGGGATTGAACTAAATGGTTCCCAAGATTCTTTCCAAATCTAAATATATGACCTTACGATCTACAGCAAAGTCAAGAGAGAATGTTACCTTTTCATCATGTGTGTGAGGCATCAAGGGGAATCTGCCAGCACCATGGCCTATCACTGCCTCAGTGGTTCTTTTCATCTTTGTGATCTTACAAGATCTATATAGCTCTTCATGGCTGGGCAGGAGACTTTCAAGACTGGGAAAGGTATGAAGAGAGAGGAATGGGGTATGGAGTGAGCTTGTTTGCTCCCAATCACCATTGCCATTGCAAACTAATAGCTTGGAGCTTTGCAACTCTGGTCTTTCCTCCTTTCCAGGCCGAGAAGCATTTCTCCATATTAATGTAAAGAATCAGTTTTGTTTATGAGACCATGGTACATAGATCTAGCTCTAGATCTAGACATGTAAGGGACCTTTGAAGACCGGCTAACCAAACCCTTCAGTTTGACAAACAGATGGGAAGTCTAGAGTGACTTGATTATGGTCACACAGTTGGTAAGTGGCAGAGCTGGAATTCTAATTCAGGCCCTGTGATTCCAAGTTCAGTGCTCATTATGCTATATTGTTACTGGTTAATATTTAGGAAGCTTTCATTAATAGACTATTTTCATGGTTTTGAGGTTTTACATGACCCTTTTCCCGAGATAACCCTATAAGCAGAGTAGCAGGAGGCATCTTAGGATTTCCATTTGATGTTTTCCTTTCTTTTATTTTTGGCTTTTTATCACCAATGTCTGGTACATATTAGGCAACTGGTTGATTTAATTTAATTAATTGACTTGACAGAAAATTGATATATGTTCTCGTTATGACTTAGTGGGATTTTGGAGAGGAAATCTTCCCAGAAGATTTTGATGTTTTTATTCTTTAAGACCTCATAAATTGCTTTTTGCTCACTCATCTACTTTATCTCTTACATATTTTTCACGGAAAAGATACATATAATGTAGGAATTAATCTCTTAACAATGTCAGAGAAAAACAACCATGCATTCTTGGTCCAACTTGCCCCAGTTTAACATTTTCAAAAATCTTTTTATACCTTATCTCATTCACCTCTTAGAACTGCTTCCACTAGGACAGATCAGCTGGGGTTTGCCCTAGGCACTAAAATTTTGAGGATACCATCAGTACTTATACTCATTCAGGAAGTAGAAATAGTTGATCTTGGTTCCTTATTTATGAGAATAAAATAGTTGTAATGGGACCAGCATCTGGTGGCAGAGCAGCTACATAAGAGAGAATGGAAAACTGAGCCAGAATTTCCTGAGAACTTGTGGTGGTGGAGCTTCTTCTGAATAGGAACCCAGGAACCAGGAACCCAGGTGACAGAGGAGCCCAGGAGCCCAGGAACCAGGAGCCCAGGAGAAGACTGAGGAAGCAGATAACAGGAAGCATGACCGGGATGCTGAGACTTTTTTTGTGGCTTGGTTGAGTTTTGAATTCCTCTGAGCAGAAATCATGAAGGAGTTGAGATGGACTGGACCCTGTGAACTTTAGCGTGGAGCAGGATCTACCCAGAGAGCTGGACAAGGAATTGGGAGCTGTCTGCCATTGAACCCAGGTGACAGTCTGGTGAATCCAGGTAGAGTCTGGGACCATGGAAGGGGATACAGGGAATCTGAGAACAGGCCCCAAGTCAAGATGAAAAGATCTCTCTGTGGGTGCTAAGTAAAGATGAAATTGTAGTTTATTAGTGACCTAGGTGTGGAGGGTCTGTATTTTCTATTGTACTTAGTGATTAATGATACTTAGTAATTTGATTGCTGAATAAGTGATTGATTGAGTTAACTTAAGTGTTCCCCATGAGTGGAAGACTTTGACTACTGTACTTTGAGACTATATTGTGATTTTACTTAGTAATTGATTGTTGAATAAGTGACTGATTGATTTAATTTAAGTGTGCCCCATGAGTGGAAGACTTTGACTATTGTACTTTAAGATGATTGTTCTTTGTTTTAAATATTGTGACCACTTTGGTGAAAACTATGTGGCCATTTTAATGATAACCTGTTTGTGAATGTAAGTTGTAATATTGGGAATGCTGTACCTTGATTTTCTGTGGATGTTTTGCTTTGATTTGTTATGGAATAAATAGAGTGTTCACTATACTATGTAATCAGAACCTTAAAAGCTGTTCACAGTAGCAGTCCTCTGGAAAGCTGCTCGTGTATGGCATTACTGTAGTTCTTTCTATAATTGGGTAGCTCAAATAGTGTGGAAACTTCTCCATGCATCAAATTAAAATCTACTTCTCTGTGACTTCCATCTATTTCTCCTAGTTCTGTCCTCTGGAACCAAGCAGAAAATTCCATTCCCTCATATATGACAACCTTAAAATACTTGGAAGCAGCTATCATGTCCCCCAAAGTCTCCTTTAAGCTACACATCTACAGCTCTTCCAATTGATTTTCACATAGCATGATGTCAAAGCCTTTCACCATCCTGATACCATCCTTTGAATGCTCTCTAGTTTACCAACATGTTTAGCTTTCCTTCTAGCCTCAGTTCAATATGAGCTTTAGGACACTCTATGATTCTTACAGGACCATGCTACCCATTTGTATTCATCTTCTGTTACGTGACTTTGATTTCATCTTCTGTAAAAAAAAAAATAAATAAAATCTAAGTAATGAGTTCCCTGTACACCCTCAGAAGTTTCAAGACCCTTCTCTTTCTCCTCATTAGAATATTTCTTTGAGTCTTTAGAATTTCCTTCTTTCTTTCTTTCCTCCTTTCCTTCTTTCCTTCCTCCATCCTTCCCTACCTCCTTTCCTTCCTTCCTTTCCTCTCTCTTGCTTTCTCCTTCCTTCTTTTCTTTCTTTCTTTCTTTCTTTCTTTCTTTCTTTCTTTCTTTCTTT
>NW_027187460.1:57037655-57101321 GCF_028583685.1 Petaurus breviceps papuanus | reverse complement strand
CTTTCTTTCTTTCTTTCTTTCTTTCTTTCTTTCTTTCTTTCTTTCTTCCATTCTTTCCTTCTTTCTTAAGACTGGTCTCCTAATCTCACCCAGGTTAGAATATCAGCAACCACCTTTGGACTTTCTCCTGATACCAGTCAGCAAAGAAACTTAAACACTGTCCACTCCATTTTTTTCAAACCTGATTAGTCCATTTTTGAGGCAGATGGGTGACCCTCCAATTCTCGGGACTCACTATATTGATGCTGGAGTTAGCACAGATGCCCAATCAACTTTATCTCAAATGCAGTTTAGAACCAAAATCACTTGACTTGTCAATCTCAGTCTCTCCAACAACAGGGACTACCATTTGCACTGCCATAGCTTGCAGAATTTCATTCATGTGCACTTCCCACTACTCTTTGCTTGACTTCCAGGTATAACTATAGTCCAAGAGCTCCTACCTATATTTCCTCATTTGAATTCTGCTCTGCCAAAATCTATAGTTAATGTAAGAATATGCTTACCTTTTCTCTCTCCGTCATGAATACTAAGATAGACTAGTCACTATCCACAACCACCCCTCAAGTTTCTATTGTTTCTACTTCATCAATCAGTCCCTCTTTGTTGGAAAGAATCATGTGAGAGTAATAGTATGTCTCACAGATTGCCCCATTTTTTAAAGGATAAATTTTATGTAGAGAAATATGAACATAGATCCCATTTCCTACACAATGATTGGGGCTGAGAGAACCTTGACCATTGTAGGAAGTCCTCTGACTTATGTTACCCAGGAGGCTATGTGTGAGCCTGCAGTGTGGTGGTGCTCTCTGTTATGTAAGCTGGGTGAAAGTGCTCTGTAGCAAGCAGGCTTAAAAGGGACTGCAAAAGTCTTACATGAGAAATTTGGTGCAGGTGGCCAATATGTGGACATAGAAGATGCTGGCAAGGATGGAAACTGGAATAGAAGAAGAGGCAGCCATGTGGAGAGAAAGCAAGCGTCATGGACCTAGCATGCACTGTGAAATCCAGCATCCCATCTGGACCATGGCATGGCCAGGTTGTTGGACCTGGACAACCCTATGAAGTAGCACTTATAATTACATTTTTTCATGCTTGCAAATAATGACACTTGAATGAGTAAGTCCCTCTCTCTTTTCTTCTAGGAAGGAGACTAGATTGCATTTTGATAATAGATGACATTTCTCTGTGTGGCTGAAAGGCAAACATTTTATATTCTATATGTCGCTGTAAAATCTCTGGTTGTCATACTGTCTGAAGCAATGACCCCAGGATTCCATCTTTTATTCTGCTATTATATAATGGAGTGGTTAAATGACCTGCCTGGGGTCACATGACTGGTAAGTGTCTGAGGCCAGATTTGAACTCAGGGAGATTGAGCTTTTGGCTCTCAATGGTTCAGCTGTCACTTGAGTGCACCAGTGTTAGGCCTGTATATCTATATGCTGAGCTCCAGTCTCTGTTGATCTCAAGTTCTGAATCTCCAACTGGCTCCAAGAAATGTGCCTGGGAATTGCCCATCAGATGTTTTTCAGAGTACAGATTGAGAAAAATCAGTGTGATACAGTAGAAAGTGTGCTAAAGTCAGAAACCCTGGATTCAGATTCTGACTCCAGCACTTGTTGCCTGCAAGAACTTGGACAAGTTGCTTTATCTCTGGGTCTGTTTAGTCATCTACAAAATGAGAGAATAGAACTAAATAGGTGGGGAAGCTAGGGGACACAGTAGACATAGACAGAGTGCTGGGCCTGAAGTTGGGAAGACTCATCTTTCTGAGTTCAAATACAGTCTCAGACACTTACTAACCATGTGACCCTGGGCAAGTCATTTAACCCTGTTTGCCTCGGTTTCCTCATCTGTAAAATGAGCTGGAGAAGGAAATGGTAAACTACTCCAGTATATTTGTCAAGAAAATTCCAAATGCGGAGGTGTGGCTAGGTGGCACAGTGAATAGAGCACCAGCCCTGGAGTCAGGAGGACCTGAATTCAAATCTGACCTCAGACACTTAACACCAAAACTAGCCATGTAACCTTGGGCAAGTCACTTAACACCAATTGCCCTCCAAAAAGCAAAAAAAGAAAAAAGAAAATTCCAAATGGGGTCATGAAGAGTTGGATATGACTGAAAAATGACTGAATGAATAAAAGGCCTAAAAGAACAAAGAGATTGTGGAGGATTGTAGTGTCTTCATTACTCTCCAGGCTGCATTCCTAATTCTCTTAAATTTTATCTACAACACCCCATAGAAATCTTTTCCCTCTACACTTCCTACTTTAGAAGTACTTTGGGTCTCTTCCTTTGATTGGCTGCTTCATTACAGAATCTCCTTTTTAAGTATGATACTCAGAAGTCATGTCTTCACATCCCAGTCTTCACTTCTGATTCTCTGGAACTGTATTTCCCTTTTCCTCCCCAACCTCTTCACTTTTCAGCTAGCTCTCTTTTGCTGTCTTCCCAAAATAGAATGTAAGCTCCTTAAAGACAGAGACTGTCTCTCTTTCTGCTTATATTGATAACCCCAGTGCTGAGCATATTATTTCTATCCTGACGCATAGAAAGGTCTTACAATTTTTTTTATTTTGCCTTCACTTGTGATGTTATTGGCCTGGAGAAGAGCAAATGTCCCAGTTTTCCAAAAAAAATGAGAGAAAGAACAATCTGAAAGATTTAGACTAATGAGCTTGACTTCTAGTTCTTAAAATAGAACACAGGAAGAAGAAAACCAAATCACTAGCATTAAAAATGAAAAAGGTGAATATGCCACTAAGGAAAATGAAATTGAAACAATTATAAGGAGTTTTTCTGCCAAATTATATGCCACTAAATTTAACAATTTACTTGAAATGGAAGAATATTTACAAAAATATAAATTGCTTAGATCAGCAGAAAAGGAAATAGAATGTCTAAATAGACCTATTTTTTTTTTTTAAGCAATTGGGGTTAAGTAACTTGCTCAAGGTTATACGGCCAGGTGTTTCTGGGTGGGTGCTAAGTGTCTGAGCCCGGGATTTGATCTACAGGTCGTCCCAAAACTGGAGCTGGTGCTCTTACTCACTGTGCTACCTGGCCTCCCCTAAATAGACCTATTTTAGATAAAAAATTTATTTGTAAATTTATCTGGTCCTGGCACTTTTTACTTAGGGAGTTCATTTATTGCCTGTTCAATTTCTTTTTCTAAAATAGGTCTATTTAGACATTCTATTTCCTTTTCTTCAATTAATTGATCTTCAATTATTATTAATATCTGATAAATTATTTGGAGTAATAGGCAAAGAAAGGATCCTACCAAATTCCTTTTATTTAACAAATGTGACACTGATACCTAAACCAGGAAGAATAAAAACAGAAAAAAAATTGTAGACCAATTTCATACATAAGTCATCAGCATTCCTATATATCACCAACAAGACCCTGTAAGAAGAGATATTAAGAGACACCCCATTTAAAATAATTCTATACAGTATAAAATACCTGGGAGTACAACTGCCAAAACAAACTCAGGAATTATATAAACAAAATTATATTTTAAAATTTCTATACAAATAAAGTCAGATTTAAATTACTGAAGAAATATTAATTGTTCATGGATAAGCAGAGCTAATGTAATAAAAATGATAATTTTACCTAAATGAATTTATATATTCAATGCTATCCCAACTAAATTACCAAAAATAATTTTAACAAATTAGAAAAAAATAGCATAATTTATTTGGAAGAACAAAAAGTAAAAAAATATCAAAGAAACTAATGAAAAAATACAAAAGAAGGAGGTTTATCAGTACCAGATCTTAAACTATATTATAAGACAGTAATTGTCAAAACTATCTGGGACTGACTAAGAAATAGAAAAGTAGATCAATGGAACAGAGTGAATGTGCAATTTACAGTAGCAAATAAATAGACTGTATTTGACAAATGTAATGAGTTAAAATTTGGGGATAAGAATTCATTATTTGGTGAAAATTATTGGGAAAATTGGAATGTAGTATGGCAGAAATTAAACATAGATCAATATCATGCATGTTTTATCATGATGAAGTCAAAATGGATACATGACTTAGATACAGAGATATTACAAGAAAATTTGAAGAACATGGAGCATGTTACTTATCAAATGTATAGATATACAAGCAATTTATAAATAAACAAGAGATAGGGAGCAGAGTAAGGTCTAAAATGGATAATTTTGATTAACTTAATTTTAAAAGTTTTTGTACAAGTAAAACAAATGTAGCCAAGATCAGAAGGAAGGCAGAAAATTAGGAAAAATTTTATAGACATTTTATCAGATAAGGGTCTCATACTTTAAACATATAAAAAATTTTGTAAAATTTATAAGAGTATGAGTCATTCCCCAATTAATATATGGTCAAAGGATATGAACAGTCAATTTTTAGATAAAGAAATAAAAAAATTTATAGTCATAAACATGCTCTAAATCATTATTGATTAGAGAAATGCAAATTAAGACAACCTTAAGAAATCATTTTATGTCTACCAAATTGGGTAAAATGATTGAAGGAGAATGCAACAAATATTGGAGGAGATGTGGAAAAACTGGGACACTAATTCATTGTTGGTGGAATTGTAAACAGATCCAACCATTTTGGAAGGCAATCTGGAATTATACCCAAAGAATTATTAAATTGCCCATGCCCTTTAATGCAGCAAAACCACAACTAGATCTGTTTCCAAAGCTTATTAGGAAAAAAGGAAAAGAACCTATGTGTTTCAAAATATTTATAGCAGTTCCCTTTGTAGACACAAAGCACTGGAAATTGTGGGGATGTCCATCAATTGGGGAATGGCTGAACAAATAGTGGTAGATGATTGTGATGGAATACTACTGTGCTTTAGGAAATGATGAGCTTGATGATCTTAAAATAACATGGATAGACCTTCATGAAATAATGAAGAGTGAAATGAGCAGAACCAAGAGAATATTGTATACAGTAACAACAATATTGTTTTAAGAACAATTTTGAGCAAACGAGTCATTTTGACTATTATACTCAAATTAACTACAAAGAACGTATGAAGGAAAACACTATATGCATCCAGAGAAAGAAGTGATAAATAGAAGGATGTATAGGTGATTTTACATATATGTACATATGCATGTAAATCACATGCATGTAAATCATATCTACACATGCAAAATCACATACCTTATTTTATACATATATTATCTAATGATAACCGTCTCTAGGGCAGAGGGTGTGAAAGGTGGAAAAAGAGGAACATTTGCATGATAACTTTATTATATATTTAAGAGGAATAACAAGTTGTGCATAATAGATTTGCAGCTTTATGTGCAATATTTTTTGTTATAAAAAAAATAGAATACATGGCACATTCACTACCTCATTTGGTCCTTTATTTCTTACCTGACTATTCTAATTCTATTCCATTGGTTTTTGAAATCATGTGCCAGTTGGTATAGTCTGGGATAGACATGTCTTGGTCAGGACTTTATGATTCTGATTAGGAGGACTCATGATTCTGAGTGGATGATAATTCAATAGCACTCTAAATCTGATTGTACATAAGAGGGATGCTATGTATCATAAGAAATTATTAACTTTTCTGTTTTGGTGGAGAAAACTTTTCATCAGATGTCTGAATAATGAAAATTCCCCATCACTTCTATGTCATATGTCCATGCCAGGCTTGTGAACTATTTCTCAGACTCTGCATCCATTCCCTCTTTCTGTTCAAGTGGACTGTAGAATATAGTTTGCTGACAAAGTCGCTTCTGTTTCTACCCCATTAATCTTCATAAAAAATTATGTGAAATTCATTTCTTTTTGTGATAGGGGAACAAGCTTGGTGAGAAGCAATGCAACATAGTGGATAGAAGGCTGGGCATGGAGTCAAGAAACCATGGATTTAAATTCTGCTTCCAATAGTGTGTGACCCTGGGCACATCATTTAACCTCTGTGTGCCTCAGGCATCTCCCTAGTAATTACTTCTAAATCAGGGACTAGTTACAATTTGGAACTGTGTCAGTGGAGGCTATCACATAGCTTTCACTTGTTTGCCTAATTAGGAAAAAGGGAAAGGAAATAAGCATTTATATAACATCTGCTATGTTTCAAGTAAGTGATTTTGCAAAAAAAAAAAAATATCATTTGATACTCACAACAATCCTGAAAGTCAGGTGACATTATTTTATGTTTTAACATTGAGGAAACTGAGACAAAAACAGAGGTTAAGTGACTTGCCCATGGTTGCTCATCTAGGAAGTACTGCGGCTAGATTTGAACTGGTCTTCCTGACTCCAGGCCTAGTGCTCTATGCACTGCACAGTCTAGTTGTCTTAACTAGATTGATAGATCAAGGCAAGGTTGTAGATTTAGAATACTTAGATTTCAGCACAGCATTGTCGTGAAAGAGATTGGGAGAAATGACCAAGATGATAGTACATTAGATAAATTCAGAGCTATTTGAATAACAAGGCTGAGTCAAAGCTAACACAAAAAGGCAGCTCTAGTACATCTCTAGTATTTGTCTTTATTCCTATGCTGTACATTTTAAAAATCAGTGTTGAAGTGACTTAGAGGAAGGCAAATATGTAGGTGATGAGAAACTGGGAGTAAGAGCTCATACTTTGGATGACAAAGTCACAATCCCAAAGAGTCTTAATAAGCTAGTGATTTGCCAAATTGAAGAAGATGAAATTTAATAGAGACAAATGTAAAATGCTATCCTTCAGTTTGACAATACAATTTAGCAAATACAGGATCAGACAGGCATGGATAGATAACAGTTCTGTAAACAATTGGCTCTTTTTTTTGTGGACTTCAGACTTAATGTGAGTAAGGAATGCCCCATGATAAAGCTTTTGCTTTGTTCTTGTTGCATTAAGAGACACATAGCATGCACAAACAGGAATATGATAGTTCTGATGTACTCTAATATGGTTTAATCAC
Organism: Petaurus breviceps papuanus; assembly: GCF_028583685.1. Lineage (NCBI taxonomy): Eukaryota > Metazoa > Chordata > Mammalia > Diprotodontia > Petauridae > Petaurus > Petaurus breviceps. The sequence goes on along the minus strand of NW_027187460.1, from coordinate 57,094,387 downwards.
AATTGGAGGACTGCTTTCGGTTCTGGTTGCCATATTTTAAACAGAACATTGACAAGCAGGGCAGAGGGGACTTTTGAAAATGTTCAAAGGGACTGGGAATATTTAGCCTGAAGAAAATATGTATGGTGTGTATGAAAACTGCCTCCAAGTATTTCCAAGGTTCCTAGGTATGAGTTATTCAATTTCTACTTTTTGATTCTATTAGCAGAACCAATAAGTTTCAGAGAAATGGATTTCACTTCTATGCTAAGATAAGCTTCCTTTCAATTATGCATAGGTTCCCAAAGTGGGCAATATTTCTCCCTGGGAGGTGTTGTACTGAACAGGGGGGCTGTAGTAGCCTCTGGTGCAATTAAGGAGTGTTAAATAGAAATAAGGGGGCAGAGGAAGCATAAGGAAAGAAGAGAAGAGAATTTTGAAAAACAGTTCATATGGGTTTTATCTGTTGTGTAACAGAATTAAAGTCATAGAGATTACATTATTTTCCAAGTAAACACACAAAATATAAGTTATAATTGATCAGTGGTCAAGTCTGCCAACAGATCTTAAGAAATAAATGTTGCCAGTCAAGCATGTCACACACCGTTGGGAAGTCCAGCATGCATCAGCAGCAATAAGTGCATGTAATGATTTGTTTTCAATACAATACTATATGATTACATTATACAATATTGTATTATCAAAATTTCAATACAGGAAAAACTCCACAAATTTATAATAAATTACCAAGTTTATTATGCATCATTATTTTTAAAAAATATATTTTTAAATGATGCCAATTTCTACAAAGCTGTTAAAGGGTTAATGAAAGTAGATTTCCAAGGAGGCATTGAGTATTTTTTTTAAAAAGGAGGCAGTTGGCCAAATAAGATTGGGAACCTTTGAATTAGAGCTCTCTAGAAGTGGAATGGATTGTTTCAAGAGGAAGTAGGTTCCTCTTCCTTGGAGGTCCTAAGGCAAAAGTTGAGTGATCACTTGTTGGGGATGTTGTAGGAGGAATTCTTGTTAAGGACAGATTGAATTGTACCAATTCACTTGCATTAGACTCTCTATGGCACAGATGACCACAACGGTCCTTTCTAATTCTAAGAATCTGTGATTCTATGACCTCCACAGATTCCCAAAAAGCCTAGGGATTGTGAGAAGAGTGATAATTATGTGTTGATAGGCTTCTTGCTCCCTATCCCCCACTTTTATGCCTATCCTAAATAAATTACTCAAAAGAACAAGGCATGATCTCTCTCTCTCTCTCTCTCTCTCTCTCTCTTTTATCTTTAGGACCCTCTGGGAAGATAGGTGTTTGAACATCTATCGTGTTTTTTTCTTCCAAAAGACCTCATTACATCCCAATAATAATGCTGCCTTTTATATAAGCTAAAGACTCAACATTAGTAATATGTATATATCTCCAGGACTTATGCATTCATTCTCTTTCTCCTGTACGATCCAAGTTGTATGTTTATGAAACAGATGGCTAAATATTAGGGATGTCACATATGTGGCAAGGACCATGAAACATTATAAAGTAAAGTGTTCTCATGATCCTGGCCTCAGCACTAGTGTACAAGCCAACTAAGCCAACCAACCACATGCCAAAATAAGATCAGAGTAAGTGCACAGTGGCATTTCCCATTCCCCCATACAAGATGAAATTTATTGGGAGGCATTGACTAAATTTAGCTCTTGGAATGATTATGTATGTAGATGAAATAATAAGTAATGCATTTAAGTATAAATAAGAGGAAAAGGTTTTTGTTTTGGAGTGGCAGTGACTTTTGCCCACCAAAATGTGGATAGAAATCCTATTAGTTAAGCAAACAAACTATGAATCTTCTGGGACTATGGCAAAAGCATATGATCCTCTCATATCTCCCTTGTTTCCATAAGTAGTCGATGGATACTTCCCCTCACATTTATTTCAGTCACTCATGTGACACAGTAGAATCTCAACAAGACAGAAATAGAAGATGGAAAGGTTGATCCTGTCAGAAGCTTAAATATAATTATGAAGCTCCATAAAAAAAAAATCCTTCCCTACCTCCACTTGCCTGATAATTAGACTGTTAGGTACTGGGGAGCTACTCAAATAGGGATCAAGGGAAAGGGTTTGGAAGACACAGAGGAGAAAGTTATTAGTGGAGATGTCTTTTTCTTCCTGATAAACAGAGGAGACATGCAGCCTGCCAGCAGAAGGAGGCAACTAGGTTTTTGCAGTCCCACTGGTACTCCCTGGGAATTCTGAGTGCATAAAAGCCTATGTTACAATCTGAATCAGCATGGGTAGCAATTAGTGGTTCTAATTGGCTTCAACTGATTCTATATGACTCCCTTCCCCTTCCCTCTGACGCGCCCCTCCCCCTCTCCCCCCCCAACTCCCCGGATCTTTCCACACGCTCAAGAAATGTTAACGTTGTAGAAAAGTACCCTGCAATATCTCTCCATGGTGCTCAAATCCCCACTCCTCTCCTGGATGAGGTCAGAAAGAAGGGATAGTGAGGGGATCACTGTGTCAGGGAGCCTGGCCATAGAAGATGAGGCAGGCCAGTGACGGCAGGTTCAGGGCTGCCTTTCTAAACATTTTTAACCCACAGATTCCTTCCACCCTTGAAACTCTATGTTTTATGTTTAATTTTCTAAAGAAAAACACATCACCACTCTCCCCTCAAAGCTTCTTCTGAGCCTCATTGTCTCCATTTTAACTAACATTGCAATGATTATGTGGCTATAGTCCACAGAATTCATTTTTCTAACCCCATCAATAATTCTTGAATGCTTTTCCTTTTCTGTTGGGTGCTTGTTTTGAATGTCTGCTAAGCACTGAAAACCACCTCAGATAGCTTGGGTTTGGCATGGCAAAGATTAAGTCTCTCTGGGGTGTTTTAATGAGTCATTGTGGAATACATTTTCACTGAATCTGCATAGTCATTGAACTTTCAAAACATGCTTAGTGGGATCTGTAGGTCAATGTAGCCAAGAGAGCATTGGCTAAGCTCATAGCCAGAATATCTGAGTTTGAAGCCTGCCTCTGACACCACTTTCTTGGTCATGGGCACATAGCTTAAGTGACTCACTGTGTCTCAGTTTCCTCATTTTGGGACTATATTATCTTGAAGGTCCCCTCCAGCTCTATTTCCTATCATCTCAATAGGGGAAGGTAGAACAACAATGGATGCAAACCATCTGGTAGACATGTTATTTTGGGTTAGTATTAACCCAGCATTTGTTACCTTGTTTTCTATCTAGTTTCTAATCTTTTCTATCAATCTATCTAGCCTGGCAACTTCAGTTGGCTAATAAGCATGAAGAAAAGGGGGAGGAGAGAGGAACAAAAAAATTTTAAGCACCTACTATGTGCTAAGACCTGCACTAAATGCTTTAAAAATATTATCTCATTTGATCTGCACATCCCTGGGAGGTGGAGGCTATTATTACCCCCATTTACAATTTAGGTTTCAGAGGCTGACAGAGGTTAAGTGACTTGTCAAGTGTCACATAACAGGGAGGTGTATGGGGCTAGATTTGAACTCTGTTCTTCCTGACTCCAGGTCCAGCACTGTCCACTGTGCCATGAGATGTCCTAGGTCATTAGGTAGTTAGAATGTTTCTGCAAGTATCTTATACTTAGAAAATATTGTATTTCAGAATATTGATTTTGGAACCAAGAAGACTGAACACGACAATTCTGATCCTAAATCTTACCCTAATTATCTATAGGATCTTGGACAAACCTTATAACCTCTCTGAGCGTGAGGTTCTTCACCTGTAATATGGAGATGAGAATGACTCTAGACCTGATTTTGAAATGTTGTCATAGGACTCAAATGAGATAATATATTCAAATGAGATAATATGCCATTAAGTAGCATAGAGTGCTATTTAAAGCTTAGCATCATGAAGGTAAACAGTCTAGGAGCCTGGAATCATCTGTCTATCCTCTGACTTAAAGCGATGCCGTCCCAGAAGAGGAAAGAGAATTCACCAGCATTTGAAAAGTCTCCATCAATGTAGATTTCAGGATTTCTTCAGCAGTCACTCCTAAGGCTTTAGCACACACTCGTCCAGCAGCACAGTGAGATGCTCTGATCGCTGCTGAACTAATAGATAGCAACATTTTCACAATTAGACTCAAGGACAATCCCTCCAATAGTGTTAGGTACTGTGTTCTCCCAAATTAGCCTTTTCCCTCTTAATTCTAGTGCCTTCTCTCTGATGGGCTTTCCCGCCTATTTATCTTGTATCTAACTTGTTTTTACATAGTTGTTTGCACACTGTCTCCCTGTTAGATTATGAGCTCCCTGAGGACAGAGACTGGTCTTTCTTTGGATTCCCAGTGCTTAACCCACTATCTGGCACCTAATAGGTTTAGTAATAAATGCTTATTGATTGACTGACTGAGTACTCTCAATGAACATTTTGCCAAAGGAGAAGGAAAAAACATATATACACACTCATATACATATGCATGCAATAGACATATACATGTGCATACACACATGCACACACATATACATACAGGTATGTATGTACACACAAATGCACACATATGGAAACCAAATACTTTATTATATATGCATATAGAATGTATGTGTGTGTAAATGTGTATGTGCATAGGAATATGTGTGTATGTGTATGTATATGTGTGTATATAAATGAGAAGATAATTATGAGAGAAAGGCACTTATAATTGAGGTGACAGGAAAGACCTCATCAAGGAGATGGCATTGAAGCTAAGCTTCAAAGCTCCAATCTAGTAATTCTAGAAGCAGAAATGAGTAAAGAGTGCATTTCAGATATGAAGGACATCATGGAGATAGGAGACAGTTATGTCCTGCCTGAGGAACAGCTAGGAGCCTGCCTGATTGAATTATAGAATGGATTACAATCCATCGCCCCTCTCCGTGCAACACTAACAAGGCTTTTAGCCCTGCTTCAATCAAAGCCTCAGTGCATAGACAGGTAGGGCACCTTTTGAGTCTCACTCTTAGTACAGAACCATTTCCCAGCATTTCCTTCACTCTTTAATTTTCTCATCCTACTTTGGAATTTGCTAGTAGTTCTTGCAATTCTCAGAGTTTCTGCCTTATCTATGATATGAGCAATTTATATTAAAAGCCTGGAGGCAACAGGCTGGGTTTAGGTCAATAAAAGGGGTGGGGTGTCTTCTTGTAAGGTGAGCTCTTTGCTGTCTACAACCCAGGTTCTAAGCAGACTGTTCATTACCAAAGGTACCTTCAACCCTGTCTCCAGGTTGTTTTTTATCCTCAGTACTGTACCATGTACTTTACATGCCAGACGATGTGTGATCGATTAGTACATGATGATACATTAAAGGGTATCAATGAGCTAATATGTTTCATTGCATTTTAATAAACATTTGTTAACTCCCCCTAGGTGCAAGGCTTCATGCTTGGGAATACAAAGACAAAAATGAAAATTCATCCCTACTCTCAAGGAGCTTTCTACTGATGCTGTCTACTATTTCAACAGATAAATACGAGGTGTTGTTTGTCCTTCATTCTCTAAGAGGACCATGGCATCAGGAAGGTAAAATACACTGAAATACAGGGTAATTTGAAGAGGGAGAGAGCATTTATGATTGGGAGGCAGCGGTGTCAAATTCAAATAGAAACAGGGTTGTTAATCAATACATAAGGATCCCTGCAGGCAGCATATTGATTTAGTTTTAAAATGCAATATTATCTACGTTTTAGTTATTTCTATTAATTTTGCTAAATATTTTCCAATTACATTTTAATTTAATTTTCCAATTACATTTTAAAATCTTGTTTGGGCAGCGCTTGGGGGTCCTGTGGGCTGTATGTTTGACTCTTCTGTGTAGGGGCATCAGGGAAGGCTTCCCAGAGGAGAAAGAGGCACTTGGACTTAGCCTTGAAGGAGGATAAGAATTCTGAGAGGTAATTTTATGAGGAAGGAATACATTCCTTACATGGGAGGCAGCTTATGTAAAGGCTTACCCAACTATGTTATTATTTATCCTTCCTTCTTGAAGAGTATCAATGACATCAGAGAGGTGATGCCATGACATGAAAGTGAATTAGATTTAAGCAAGGGAGTGCTGTGCAAAGTCACCAGCCTCACTATCTCCTCCAGAGCCATCTGGGTCTAGTGGCAAGATATAGATCAGAATGACTGGAGATGGCCCTGGTTGTGATGGGAGACCTTGGCCTTTTTAACCTTTAAATGGTTTTAGTTTGACTTGAGGCAGTAAGGCTAAGAAAAGAGACAGAGAATGCCTCTTTACCTAGTCAAAAAAAAAAAAAATCTAGCTGGGAGGGAAAACCCCTCAAGGTTTCTGACCAAAATGGAAACAATTGCTATTTATATTCACTTTCAACATGTCCTGTGTCCAAACCATGACTAAAGTGGGGCTTATCCTCTGACCTATTGTTGGCCAATCAGTGAGAGCCAGAGTGACTCAACTATAAAATCTTATTAAATACCTGGAGTTGTGAGATGGAATGTTGAATCTGAGCACTATTTAATAGATCATTTAGGCTTGAATGTAGTTTGCGTGAGAAGTGATACAAATTAAGGCTAGAAAGACAGGTTAGAGCCAGATTGCTGAAGGTCTTTTATACCAGGCCTGAGGGGTTTATATTTTATGCTAAGGGTAATAGGGAGCCACTGAGGACTTTTTGCAAAGAGCTTTTTTTAGTAACATGGTCAGACCTATGCCTTGAGAGTATTTAGGCAACTAGGAATAGGATAAATTGGAGAGGGGAAAGACAAGAACCAGAGCAACCAGTTAGGAGGCTATGAAAAAATCTAGAGAAGAGGCTCCGAATTGTGACTGTAGCTATGTGAATAGAAAGGAGAGGAATGTGAGAGACTAGCAAGTAGAATCAACAAAACTGGGCAAAAGATTGGATTAAAAGGTGGGTGGACGTGTGGGTGAGGGAGGATGGGTTGCTGCTGAGGGAGAAGAAAAAATCAAAGGTAACTTAAGTTTTATTAAAGACAAATATTCAAATCCAACCTTCCTAATTGTATGTCCCTGGTCAAGTCACTGTCTGACTCAGTTTCCTCCACTCTAAAATGACAATCATAATAGTACTTAGTATTTGTTGCAAAGATCAAATAAGATAATATTTGTAAAAGCACTTAGCCCAGTGCTTGGCACATAGTAGGCACTTAATAAATGCGTGTTTCCTTCCCCTTCTCTTCCCTTTTATTAGTATATGGAAAATGACAGAGTCTTCAATAGGAACATGGAAGTTAGGGGATACAGAGGGTATAGTGGGGAAAAATGGGCTTTCAAAGGGCTTTCCTCATCATGACCCTTATAGGTAGTGTAAGTCTTCTTATCCTTTTACAGATGAGGGAACTAAAGCCTAGATATCATCAGAGATTTGTCCAAGGCTGAACAGCCAGCTAGTTCAGGTCTCCTGACACCAATTCCAGTCTTCTGTACACTGCACACTGTTGTCTCCTCTCTGTGAGGACGTTGTGGCTATGTCCCCAGAATCCAATTCAACTCTCCGTTCTGTCCTCTAGAGCCATGGTGCTAAGCTCAAATTGATAAGAGGGCCACTAAATTATATATAAGGAGCCCTGCAGGTCACATATTGATGTAGAAAACTACATATTTTCTATCTTCTATTGCATTTTTGTTTGTTTTGTTAAATATTTCCTAATTCCATTTTAATCTGGTTCAGGCTATCTCTGTTTTGGGTTTGATCCCTCCACTAAGGGGTTTTAACCTTTTTGTATGTGTCATTGACCCATTTTTCAGTGTCCTGAAATAAATATATATAATATATATAATATATTATATATAATATCCTATAATAAATGTCATGGGGTTGATTTCTCTATACTATTGAATCATAGTTTTCAATAACTGAAGAAAATGCTAAATTTCACTTAGAGGTGAATAAAAATACAGATGTAACTTTTTCTTGATCTAAGTTCACAGACCTTCTCAAATTTATCCAGGGACCCCAGGGTAAGAACCCCTGTTCTAGGTCCTCAGAAATCAGAACAACCCAAGAGGGTAGTTAATATATTTTTAACTCTATAGACATTAACTTTTTTTAAAAGGAAATAAAAGCCTGTTACATTTTCCACTGTAATCATCCAAATGGAATTTTTTTCTTTTTATGTTCATGACTAGCAATAGTACTTTGGTGTTCAAAGTCATGAAGGATCATGCTGTGATAAATTTCTCCAGCAAGAGGTGAATGGGAATGGAACAGAACCTTCAGAAAGACCAGCAGGGCCAGGACTCTGCCTGAGTGGCCAGGTTACAATGTAAATCCATTATGTATTATACTTAGAGTGGGATAAGCAAGATCAGGCTCCTTTTTCCTCACATAAATTATTTCTGCCCTTATTGGTCCTTTTAAAAGCAGGAAGTAGCAATTTATTAGTAATTTTTCAGATTTTCTTTGTTCCTGCTAAACATTTTTCATCACAGGCTATCTCTCCCCCTACCCCAATTTGAAACTGGCCCTGTTGGGGGAGGATGGTAGGAATGATCCCAAGTGACAATTGAATGGGGATATTATGATTTTCTTTACTTTTTTTGTTGAATCTTGGGGAAAAAGATAAGAGTGAACAAATAATAAAAACTTGAGAGAGGTTCATAGTGGAAAGTAAGTAAAATGTCCCAAAATGTTTCTCCAATATAATTTAATTTAACTATAATCTAAATATTTAAATTTTTATATTTAATTTATTTATTTTTAATGTTATATATTATATATTGATATTAATTAATTTATATATAAAATCTTATATTATATTATTTAATTATATTTAAATAGAATTTTAAAATTAAGGAAATATTTTATTAATGCTTTTTAAAAAAATCTCCTTTTCCAATAAGCCTTTACCTGCTACCCCCAAATTTTCCCTTATAATCAAGAAGTAAAACAGAGCAGCACCTTGGCTCCATCTGACAACGTATGCCTCATTCCACACCTATAATCTACCACCTCTCTAGGGCAAGCGGCATGCTGTACCACCAATCTGCTGAGGCTAAGAGATGCATAACTTTGAGTTGTTTTCTTTCAATGTTATTTTCCTTTACATTACTCTATTTATTGTATAAACTATTTTCCTGTAAAATAATCTATTTATTTTCAACATAAGGGAGATCATGAGACCTCTGAAAGGGTCAGAGGACATTTCGCAGTTTCTCTCTTTCTGTTATGGTATATTTCTGTCTCACTTTTACTGCTAGGCCTTGTCTTGTACAGTCTGGCTATGGCCCCAAGGAGGTGACAACATTTTTCCATCTCAAGTTCACCATCTGTTAAAAAAAAAATAAAGAAAAGCATCAAACTATTAGTTTTTAACTTTCCATCAGATATGGATGATTTCTTCCAAACTCTCATTTTAAAGTTATGTCAAGCAACTTACAAGTGACAGAGTTAGAATTTGAATCCAGATTTCATTACCAGAGTAATTTTCTCTCCCCTGAATTATTTTAATGAACTAGTATTTACTTGTCAAGGTAGCAGATGGTGGCTAAATTATGGGACTTGGAGTTAGGAAGCTGAGTTCAAATTCTGCCTCAGATATTTTACTGTTCATGTAAATTTCTAGCAAAGTGCAAGTCACTTAACCATGTCCAGTCTCAGTTTGCTTATTTGTAAAATGGAATAATAATAATACTTCATAGGGTTGTTTTGAGCCTCAAATGACTTATCGTTCATATGCAAAATGCTCTGCAAACCTTAAAGATCTATATAGATACAAGCTATCATTATAGGGCAAAGAAATGATTAGACAGCTGGGTGGCCTAGTAGACAGAGCACTGGACTTCACATCAGGAGGATGTATGTTCCATTTCTGCCCTTAGACTAGCTATGAAATCTTGAGCATGTCACATGACCTCTATGGATATAAGTTTCCTTATCTGTGGAAAAGATAATGTTAGCTCTCCTGCCCCCAACCCCACCATTCCCCCAGCATTGTTATGTGGATTAAATAAAATAAGATATAATCATTAATTTTATAAATTGGAAAGGATTATATAAATGTGAGCTCTTATTATTAAGAAATATTTGTCCCCTTGAAAATAAGGTAAAGTGATTACTTAGGATTGTATTAAGGAATTTGGTACTCATTGTACTCAATGAAATAGTTGTAGGTGGTTCAGTGATGACATAGAGTGCTGAGCCTGGAGTCAGGAAAACCTGATTTCAAATCCCGCCTCAGACACTTATTAGCTGTGTGACCCTGGGCAGGTCATTATCCTCTTTCTGACTCAATTTTCTCTGCTGTAAAATGGAGATAATAACAATACCTCCCTCCCATGATTGTTGTGAGGATAAAATGAGATAATATTTTTAAAGTACTTTGAAAATCTTACTTTAGTAGTATTATTATTGCAAATGGAAAATCTAGGTGGTACAGTAGATAGAATGCTGTGTCTGGAGTTAGGAATACCGAAGTTCAAATCTGACCTCAGATACTTATTAGCTGTGTGACCTTGGGAAGTCATTTAACCCTGTTTGCCTCAGTTTCCTCATCTGTAAAATGAGCTGGAGAAGGAAATGGCAAACCACTCCAATATGTTTGCCAAGAAAACCCTAAATGGGGTCTCAAAGAGTCAGACATAACTGAAAAATGACTGAACAATAACGATAGGAGTGAAGAAAGGATTTCCCAAAGAAAACAATGACTTCAAATGCCCCTGAATAGATCCTGTGATTATCATTCTTGTTCTTCTTCCTTTTAATATACTATATAATAATTATGTTCATCATTCCATGTTGAATCTGCCTTGTCAGTATAAAAAATAAAACCATGACTGAGTAATCTAAAATAAAACTATGCTTATTTCAGGAAGGCCTTGGAGACTCCCTTATTATATAATTTTATTATATAATGAAATATTATACAATGTTATATAATATTATATTATATAATAAAATATTATATAATTTTAACAACCAAAACAAAGAGCATGATAATGCAGAGAAACGTCCAGGCCAATAAGAAATTCCATGCACTGGAGTTGTTGCAGTATCGGCTTGTCAGTGAATTATAAATTATTCCTTCCAGTGAGTAGTAGTAACTAGTAGTTAGTCTGGAATAAAATTTTTACAAGTTTACTAACACAAGGTAGCACAATATGGTCCATTGAGAGCTGCCCTCAGCGTCAGAAGACATGTATTTAAGTACTACCTCCAATACAAACTAATTTTGTATCCTTTAATTTCTCAGTGCTTTGAGCAAGACTATGTTACCATAAGTTACAGAGAAGGTACCAACTTACATTGGTAGAGGGTATTTCCTCACCTGGTCTCAGTTTCCTCATCTGTAAAATAAAGGGGTTAGATGAGAAGGCCTCTAAGTTTCCATATAACACTAAATTTATGACCCTATGAACCTAAATATTAATGAAATCCCTGTTCTCGGAGCACATATATTCAAGTTTAATTTTTTTTTTTGCAATAACATGTAAAAGCAATTTTAACACTTATTTTTTTAAAAATGAGTTATAAATTCTTTCTTTCCCTTCTCCTTTTGAGAAAGCAAGTAATTTCAAATAGATTATACATATGCAGTCATGCAAAATTATTCCCATGTTAGCCATTTTGCAGAAGAAAGTAGACTAAAAAACACAAGAAAATAAGGTAAAAAATATTCTTCAATCTGGTTTCAGACTCTATCAGTTCTTTCTTTGAAGGTGGACAACATTTTTCATTAAAAGTTCTTCGGAATTGTCTTGGATCACTGTTTTGCTGAAAATTGCTTAGTCATTCACAGTTGATCATTGTATAATATTGCTATTACTATGTACAATATTCTTTTGGTTTTGCTTATTTTACATTGCATCAGTTCATATACGTCTTTAGGTCAGTTATGTGGCACAGTGGATAGAGCACCAGGTCTGGAGTTTGGAAGACTCATCTTCCTGAGTTCAAATCTGACCTCAGACACTTATTAACTATGTGATCCTGGACAAGTCACTTAACCCTATTTGCCTCAGTTTCTTCATCTATAAAATGAGCTAGAGAAAGAAATGACAAACCACTCCAATATCTTTGCCAAGAGAGACCCAAATTGGGTCACAAAGAGTCAGATATGACTGAAAATGACTGAATGACAACAAATGTCTTTCTAGTTTTTTTTCTGAAACCATCCTGCTCATCATTTCTTATAGCATAATAGTATTTCATCACAATTATATTGATAATCCGTTCAGCCATTCCCCAAATGATGGGCATTCCTTCACTTTCCAATTCTTTGCCACCATAAAAAGAGCAACTATAAATAATTTTTTTTACTGTGGTGGGTGAAAGATGAAATGATTGAGGAAATAAATGTTTGAGCTTCTGAGCATATTGATTTATTAAGCAATGCATGCCAGTTGTTCAACAAACCAGGACCAGATCTCTTTAGCTTAGGGTTGGGCCCTAAATACAAAGGGAGAGAGATTTTCATGCACATAAAATAATTAATCAAACAAGACCAATTAAAAGAAAACAATTAACCAGGATACAACAATTTCTAATTGGAGGAGAGATTATAGACTTTCCAAGTTGGAAGGCTGAGAGCAAACTGGTGCAATTTCCTGAAATTAGAAAAATAGGTTTCCCACTTCCCTCAAGTATCTGTAAAGTATTAAAAGGACATGGAACTAATAACTGATTGATTAGTACAAGGCTAGCTTTTGGATAAGACATACAGGTTGCTTAAAATGAATAATTGTGAGAAAACTCCTTGCATCAATCTTTGGATTTGACCAAGTTTCTGGTCAGTATAACATGTCATTACTTAAGGATCTCTAAGAAACAGGTAGAAGCAATTTTCTCCCAATAACCACAATTGAATAAATCTTCTCACAAGACAGAAATTGGACTAGAATCATAATTGAATAGAAAGGGAAATGAGTTAGCTCCAGAATTGAGTCACAAGATAAAGTCAGTGTGGTTCAATCAATTTCCACTCCCACTTGCTATCCTAATTCTCCTGATTCCCTCAGTACATATGGGTTTTCTTCTTTTTTTTAAATCTCTTTGGAATACAGAATCAGTAGTGGTATTGCTGGGTCAGAGGGGTAAATACAGTTTTATAATCCTTTGGCCATAGATTCAAATTGTTCTCCCAAATAGTTGGATCAGTTTACAACTCCACCAACCGTGCATTAGTGCTCTAATTTTTCCCTATACCCTCACATATGCTATTTTCTTTTTCTATCATATTAGCCAGTCTGATAGTTGCGAGAAAGTATCTTAGAGTTGCTTTAATTTGCATTTCTCTAATCAATAGGAATTTGGAGCATTTTCCCCCAAATGACTATAGATAGCTTTGATTTCTTTTTCTGAATGCTTCCTATTCATATCCTTTAGCAATCTATCAATTGGGGAATGATTCATTTTCTTATAAATTTGACTCAATTCTCTATATATTTGAGAAATGAGACCTTCATTAGAGAAACTTGCTGTAAACATTTCCTCCAGTTTTCTGCTTTCCTTCTAACCTTTACTGCATTGGATTTGTTCATGAAAAGCCTTTTTAATTTAATATAATCAAAATTATTCATTTAATTACCATATTGTTCTCTATCTCTTGTTTGGTCACATAAATTCTTTCCTTCTCCATAGATGTGACAGGTAAGGTATTCCACACTCCCTTACTTAGCTTATGGTATCAACCTTTACATCTAAATCATATGCCCATTTTGACCTTATTGTGGTATACAATGTGAGATGTTGGTTCATAAGTACTTTCTGCCAACCTGTTTTCCAGTTTTCCCAGCAATTTTTGTCTATTAGTGAGTTCTTATCCCCAAAATTTAAATCTTTGCATTAATCAAATGCTTGATTACTATGGTCATTTATTGCAGTGTATTGTGTACCTCATCTATTCCATTGATCTACCACTCTATTTCTTAATCAGTACCAGATTGTTCTGATTACTGTTTTGTCATTACTGTTTGAGATCTGGTACTCCTAGGCCAGCCTCCTTCACATTCTTTTCATCGATTCCCTTGATATTCTTTACCTCCAGATGAATTTTGTTATAATATTTTCTAGCTCCATAAGATAATTTTTTTTGACATTTTTATTGGTATGGCACTGAAAAAATAAATAAATTTAGGTAGAATTGTCATTTTTATTACATTGGCTCAACCAACCCATGAACAATTGATAATTTTTTTTCTTTTTGGAGGACAATTGGGGTTAAATGACTTGCCCAAGGTCACATGGCTAGTTTTTGTGTTAAGTGTCTGAGGATGGATTTGAACTCAGGTACTCCTGACTCCAGGGCCAGTGTTCTAGTTACTGTGCCACCTAGATGCTCAGAACAATCGATATTTTCTCAATTGTCTAATCTAATTTTATGTGAAAAGAGTTTTGTATTTGTGTTCATACAGTTCTGGGTTAGTCTTGGCGGGTTAAGTCTCAATTATTTTACATTGTCTACAATTATTTTAAATAAAAATTCTCTTTCTGTCTCTTACTATTGGAATTTGTTAGTAATATATAGAAATGCCATTGATTTATGTGGGCTTATTTTATATCCTTCTACTTTGATAAAGTTGTAAATTATTTCAAGTAGATTTTTTTAGTCAGTTCTCTAGGATTCTCCAAGTATATTATCATATCATCTGCAAAGAATAATAGTTGTGTTCCCTCATTGACTATTCTAGTTCCTTTAACTTATTTTTCTTATTGCTAGAACTAGCATTTCTAGTAAAATATTGAATAATAGTGGTGAAAATGTATATCTTTGCTTCACCATAGATTTTATCAGGAAGGCTTCTATTGTAGCTTGTCCCTATTACACATTATGTTTGTTAAAAGGTTTTAGATAGATACTATTTATCATTTTAAGGAATATTCCATTCATTCCTATGCTCTCCAGTCTTTTTAATAGGAATACATGTTGTATTTTGTTGAGCTTTTTCTGCACTTATTTTTATAATCACATGATTTCTGTTGTTTTTGTTATTGATATGGTCAATTATGCTGATAGTTTCCCTAATATTGAACCAGCCTTGTATTCCTGGTATAAATTCTGCCTGGTCATAGTATATGATCTTTGTAGTATATTGCTATAATCTCCTTGCTAGTAATTTCTTTTAAAATTTTGCATTAATATTCATTAGGGAAACTGGCCTATAGTTTTCTTTCTCTGTTTTTACTCTTCCTGGTTTAGGTATCAGCACCATATTTATGTTCTAAATGGAATTTGGCAAGCCTTCTTCTTTGCCTCTTTTCCCAAATAATTTATAGAGTATTTGAATTAATTGTTCTTTAAATGTTTGGTAGAATTCACTTGTGAATCCATCTGATCCTGGGGATTTTTTCTTAGAGAACTCATTGTTGATTTGTTTGATATCTTTTTCTAAAATAGTATTATTTAAGTATTCTATTGCTTCTTCCATTAATCTGTACAATTTATATTTTTGTATGTATTCATTCATATCACTTAGATTGTTGGATTTATTGGCATACAGTTGGGCAAAATAGCTCTTAATAATTGCTTTAATTTATTCTTTGCTGGTAGTGAGTTTACCCTTTTCACTTTTGATAGTAGTAATTTGGTTTCACTCATTTTTTGTTTATCAATTTTATTGATATTTAATAAAATCAGTTTCTGGATTTATTTATTAGTTCATTGGCTTCCTTGTTTTCAACTTTATTAGCCTTTCTTTTGATTTTCAGGATTTCCAATTTGGTGTTTAATTGGGGATTTAAAATTTGTTCTTTTTCTAAGTTTTTTAGTCACATGTCCAGTTCATTGATCTGCTCTTTATTTTATTCGTGTTAGCATTTGGAGATATAAATTTTCCCTAAGAACTACTTTTGCTGTATCCCATAAACTTTGGTATGTTATTTCATTGCTGTCATTCTCTTTAATGAAATTATGATTGTTTTTGTGATTTTTTCCCTTTACTTACTCATTCTTTAGCATTAAACTATTTAGTACCTAATTAATTTTTAATCTGTGCCTCTTTATTTAAACTAATTTTATTGCATTATGATCTCAGAAGGATGCATTTAATATTTCTGCTTTTATGCATTTGATCATGAGATGTTTATGCCCTAATCCATAGTCAATTTTTGTGTAGGTGCTATGTATTGCCAAGAGAAGAGGTATATTCCTATATATTCCTACTTAATTTTCTCCAGAGGTCTATCATATCCAACTTTTCTAAAATTTTATTCATCTCATTTTCTTTCTTATTTATTATTTGGTTAGATTTATTTAGTTCTGAGAGAGGAAAGTTGAGGTCTCCCACTAGTATAAATTTTACTGCCTATTTCCCTCTGGAACTCATTTAACTTTTCCTTTAAGAATTTGAATATTATACCATTTGGTGTATATTTGTTATGTACTGATTTTACTTTATTGTCTGTGGTACCTTTTAGCAAAATATAGCTTCCCCTTTCTCTTTTAATTAGATCTATTTTTGCTTTTGCTTTGTCTGAGATTATGATTGATCTACCTCTGCTTTTTTTTTTTTAACATCAGCTAAAGTACAATAGATTCTGCTCTGGTCCCTTGTGCTTTTCTCTTTGTATGTCTCTCTGCTTCAAGTGTTTTCTTGTAACAAAATGTTGTTGGATTCTTATTTTTAATCCATTCTGCTATCAACTTCCATTTTATTGCTAAGTCCATCTGATTCATATTTATAATTATTATTAGTATGTATTTCCCTTTATTCTCTCCTCCCCCCATTTATCCTCCTCTTTATCTCTCCTTTTTACCTGTCCCTCCTCAAAAGTATGGTTTGCTTCTGACCACTGCCTTCCAATCCACCCTCCTTTCTATCACCTCACCCTAAATGAATTAGAAAGCTACCTACCTCAGACCTATCTGAAGGGTCCAAGGAAGGACCTAGTATGAACAAGCACCTGAATACAAAGAGACTAAGAAGACAAGAGCTATTCAAGAGAAGGAAAAATTATAAAAAGAAAACGGGCCATATAAGGTGGTGATCATGGCCACCTTCAATAAATCTCCATAGAGATTTTAAGGTTTTTTTAGGGCAAATGAAAGGAAATGTATCTTTACCCAGAAGACAGGAAACATATGGAACTTATTACCCCAAGTTGTCCTGATAGAAAATATAAAGAAAGGGCAGCTAGGTGGTGCAGTGAATAGAGCATCAGCCCTGAAGTCAGGAGGACTTGAGTTCAAATCTGAACTCAAATACTTGACACAGTTATTAGCTGTGTGACTTTGGGCAAGTCACTTAACCCCAATTGCCTTGCTCCCCCCCCCCACACCCAAAAAAGAAAATTCCAAGGTTTTGTTTTATGTATGTGTGTGTATGTGTAAATGTATATTTCATTACGGTAAGGCAGTTAGGGTTAAGTGACTTGCCCAGGGTCACACAACTTGTAATAAATTGTTAAGGGGATTCAAAGTTGTTTAGGGCACACCCTCTCACTTTTGTCCTCTCACTCATAAAATTCCCCTTATTAAGGTTCTCAGAGAGAATCTTGGGCAGCACACACATAGCTTGAGTGTGTCCTACCTGTCATTTCTGCTTTATAACTAGCAAAAACATATTTCATTTGTTGCGAGGATGCCAAACTGCCAGTGATTAAATGACTTGGTCCAAATGTTTTATTCACAGAAGTTCCTTGCTTTTCACTGATGTACTGTTACTTTATCATGGCTGATTTTGGTTAGTTTTCAGTTTGGGAATCCTACTTAGTGCTGCAATTACTTCTGTTGTGCAGAGTTTCACTAATAGCAGGAGGAAAAGAAAGAGAAATGAATCTCTTTGCAGAAATTCCTCCCCATTATGTGGTCTCTATTCTGTTGCTGGAAGTACTCATAGCTTTATTGAGTGATTGGGTGGGACCAAGGAGACGAGAAGGCATTGGAAGCCTTCCAGCTGAAATGTAGAATTCTAGACTGCAGCAAGAACGCTGAATGGACACCTGTGAAGGAGCCATTTGTTTCTTGAACCATCCCGTGCTTTTTGGTGACTTGTGTTCAATAACTTTATTTGAGCAAGATCTCTCTCTAGGAGCCCAGTTCACTGACTGCACACTTTCAAGAGCTGATAAGGAGTGTCTGAGCTGAGTTGGGAAAATTCCCAGCTGAACACAGCTTTTCCATTCTCTGGGTTCATTTGAGGCCCAGGAAAGAAAACCCACACTGACAGCAGAATCACATCTGTCACAAGAGCCCACATCAGCAGCAAATATCAAACAAGTATGCTTTGAATGTAGTGTTTTCTAGTCAAATAAAATCAGGCTGCCTTGCAAGTTAACTCTGATCATTTAGTGAAGAAGAGACCAGGAGACCAGAACTAGAGTAGGAAGGATACGAAGAAGACTGGAACCTCAGGGGAACATGAGGGAGATGAACACGAGTCCTCCCCCACTACAAATTCAAAAGAGGGTTCTGCAGTCTTCGTTACTTCCAGGATGCTCTTCAATACTTTCCATGGTTCCTTTTTACCATGACCCACTGGCAACTCCTTATTTTTTTAAACCATGTTCTATTAACAAATCACTTAGATCTCATATTGCAATCAAAAGCAAAATTATTTCATTTGTAAAAGCACACTAATTCTTGTCACTCATATTTTAAACCTCTCCATCTTGTTCTAGTTTTTCACTTAGACTATTGTTATAGTCTCCTAACTAGTCTTTCTCCTTCTGTTCTGTCCTCTTTCTCTCTCTTAATCAGTTCTTCACACCATGGTACATGTAAACTTAACACAGCACCCTGATCACCCCCATTCCATTACTAGAGGCAGCTACATGGTGGCAGTGGGTAGAGTTCAGGACCTGAGTTGTGAAGTCTTGTGTTCAAATTCAGTCTCAGATACTAGCCATGTGATACTAGGCAAGTCACTTTACTGCTCTCTAAATTTCCTCATATGTAAATTGGGGAAAACAATAGCACCTACCTCCCAATGTTACTGAAAAGATAAAATGAAAGAATATTTGTAAAGCACTTTTCAAACCATATGTGTGTGTGTATAAAATGTATATGTGTGTATACATGTACATATATGGAGAGAGAAGGAGAATGTGTATTGTGTATGTGTATATATGTATACCTATGTGTATATGTGTGTATACACACATATGTATACATAATATGTATATGTGTGTACACACATATACATATATACACATGTTTGTATGCTATTATTACCTATAAACCTTCATGGACATAAAGTATGAACTCCTGATCTTGTTATTTAATGCTTTCCATAATCTGGATGCAGATGGACCTTCCCAGACTCATGTTATACAACATGTATATGCATTTGGTCTCCTTTTCTTAAAGCCCCTCTTCCTTCAAGGCCCAATTCATTTGACCCAGCCTTTATAAAACTTTCCCTGAGGCTCCCAGTTGTAATAAATCTTTCCTTCCTGATATTTTGCATTTTACCTGGAGCTCTCTTTTACACTTATCATAGTTTCCCTTGTATGGCATGTTATTTGCATTTTCACCCTTGTAAATTCCTTGAAAGTAGAGTTTACATCCCCAATACCTAGCACTGTGTTTAATACATTTTATCTAAAAGGTCTACTCATAAATCTCTTTTTACCCATAAGTCCAGGTTGGGCCACCAGGGGGCCACCTGAGAATGCAGCTAATCATGAACTCAATAGCTTTTCATTGTCTTTTGTCCTTTTAATTTCATTTATAGAGATAAAAAGTGACAATCGAAGTGACTGGGGAACCTGGGGGAAGGTGGAACTAAGGATAAGTCAGGATCATGCCGAGGATACCTGAGAGCCCTTGATATACCCGGAGGGACAGAACATCATGGTAAGAAGATGCCGAAGGAAGGAGAATGCCACTGAAACACAGAACCTAGATGATAAAACCACACACACATGTATGTGTATATATACATACATACACACATATGTATGCATTCATATGTATATTTTCTATGAAAGCCTTTTCCTCTACAGGTCTGTGGAGGAAGAGGCAGAGACAAATGATAGGGTTTAAACTTTTTCTGTTATTTACAGTTGAGTGAGAAGATGATTAGACATCGTAAGAAGGTCTCTGTTCACATCCCAGTTCACCTTTTACCAACTGTTATGCATATTATAGGCAGTTAGGTGGCACAGTGGCTAGAGCACTGACCTTGGAATCAGGAAGATCTGAGCTCGAATCCAACCCCAGACACTTGGTAGCTGTGTGATCCTGGGCAAGTCACTTCACTGCTATCTGCCTCAACTGTAAAATGAGGATAAGGAAAGCACCTACCCCCTATGGTTGTTGTGAGAATAAAATGTGATAATATTTGTAAAGCACTTCACAAATTTTAAAGCACTATAAAAATAATGTTATCATCATATTTAAAATACTTCTAAGCCTCAGTTTTCTTATGTATGAAATGGAGATAATGACATTTAAATCAACCCCCTCACAATGTTGCAGAGAAGAAATACTAATGTGAATGTGAACTATTATTATCCCATACAAAGTATAGTGGATATTCAAATGTTATTGCAATAATTATATATGGGCATCCTGTTGACTACACCAAGGCCAGGTAGGTGGCACAGTAGATAGAGCACTGGGCTTAGAGTCAGAAAGATCTGAATTCACATCTGGCTTCACACACTTGCTAACTGTGTGACCCTGGGCAAGTCACTTAACCCCTATTTGCCTCAGTTCCTCATCTGTAAAATGGGGACACAGTGGAAAAGGAAATGGCAAACAACTCCAGTATCTTTGCCAAGAAAATCCCATGGACAAAAAATAAGTCTGTGGGGTAATATAGAGTCAGACACAATTGAACAACAGCAACAATTATAACCCCTACTCAAAGACTGAATTTTATCTTTATTAGCCCATATAAATGATCATCTAAAGTCCCTCCATGAAAACCTTCAGATTTTTCAGAGAATATACTAAGTACCTCCTTAACTGGTATATTCCAGTTTGGGACAAGTTCTAATCTACAGCACCTGAATTATCATCTCTCACTAATAGGTCCCTAGAAAATCTTCCTGATAGGAAGTCTAAAGGCTGTATTTAAACTTAGATTTTCTATCAAATAGGTTGCTTGATGGGCATCCTGCTCTTCTGCTTTCCCCCTTCCTCCCCCCCACCTCTAAAAAATTCTGGGGACTCTGACCCCAAAATAGATGCAGAAATTATGGCAGATAGTACTACAGTACACTCACTACCAATATCCTCTTTTATTGGCAAACTCTAAATGAGCAAGAACAAAAGCTAGGGGAAGAAAGGAAAATCATTACCTCTCCCCTCCAGGTCAAAATCCCTGCCTTTGTTATATCTACCTGTCAGTAACAATAACAACAAAAATAGCAGGAACAAAAACTAAAAGTGACTTTTTAAAATAATGCTGGATGACATGTATTCATCTTCTTCATAGGCTAATGATGTGGTTTACTGGAATATTCCAGGGTTTAGCCACTGAGCAAAGGAGAGGAGAGGGTATTGGGAAGAAAAGCTATTCACTTAATAAATAATTTGTCTGACCTAGTTTGCAAGAAAATATTTTCTGTCTTTAATATCTCTTTTATTCTAACTTAACCTTTTCTTCTTTACCCTTACAATTTTTATTGGAAGAAAATTCATTTCAAAATGATCCTCAAAAGGGAAATTGTTCCTGCCTGAAGGGAAGAAAAAATGCCATTTATTCACAAGAAAGAAAATCAAGATTTCTCAGATTCAGGCAGTAGAGTGACTTAAAGTCTGAGGATCTGGATTCAAATACTAGAGTTCTGTTTTTTGTGGCTAAACTGCTGGATGGAAGATGGATAAAGCCATCTACTTTCTCTCCTCTATTCTTATCCTTCTACAAAATATCTTTTTTTTTCTCTTTGGAGGGCAATTAGGTTAAGTGACTTGCCCAAGGTCACATGGCTAGTTT
This sequence comes from Petaurus breviceps papuanus, assembly GCF_028583685.1. Taxonomy (NCBI): domain Eukaryota; kingdom Metazoa; phylum Chordata; class Mammalia; order Diprotodontia; family Petauridae; genus Petaurus; species Petaurus breviceps. The sequence continues at coordinate 57,072,561 of NW_027187460.1, read as the reverse complement.
TTGTGTTAAGTGTCTTAGGCCAGATTTGAACTCAGGTCCTCCTGACTCCAGGGCCAGTGCTCTATTCACTGTGCCACCTAGCCACCCCCTTACAAAACATCTTCTGACTTCATCATCCCTCTAAAACTGCTCTCTCCAAAGTTAACAGTAACTGTCAAATCCAATGACCTCTCAATCCTCATTCTTCTTGACCTCTCTGTGGTCTTTGACATTGTTGATCACCCTTTGTTCCTTGATATTCTCTTCTTTCTAGATTTTCAGGGCACTCCTCTATCCTCATTCTTCTACTTACCCAGCAGTTTCCTCTACTGGATCCTCAGCCAGACTACTCCATCTAACCATAGGTATCCCTATGGTTCTGTTCTGGGCCCTCTTTTCTTCTCCCTCTATACTACTTTACTTGGTGATCTCATCAGCTCCCATGGACTTAATTTCCATCTCTATGCTTATTCTCAAAACAATCTAAGCTGCCCTACTCTCTCTGCTGACCTCCACTCTCACATCTCCAACTGCCTTTTAGACATCTTAAATTGAATGGTCAGGAGACAACTTAAAACATGTCCAAAATTGAATTCATTATCTTCCCCCTACACCCTCCCACTCCCTCTGAAATGACCTATTGCTGTTCAGGACATCACTATTTTCCCAGTCAGCCAGGCTTGTAACCTAGGTGTTACCTTCAATTCCTCACTATGTCTCACACCACATATATTTGCCCATCTATTGCCAAGGCTTGTCAATTTCACCTTTCTCTCTTAAATATATCCCTTTATTCCCCAACTCTGCTATTGCCATGACCCTGGTACAGACCCTTATCACCTCACACTTGAACTGTTTTTGTCTGGTGATGGGATTTACTTGTCTCAATTCTCTCCCCCCAATCCATCCTCCATTAAGCCATCAAAGTGATTTTCCTAAAATGTAGGTCCATTTGTGTCACTCCCCTACTCAATAAACTCCCGTGGCTTCCCATTGCCTCCAGTAGCAAATACAAAATGGTGTTTAGGCATTCAAAGTCCTTCCTAACCTAGCCCACGTTATATTTCCAGTCTTACCTTACTTTCCAACACATATTCTCCCATCCAGCAACACTGGCTTTCTGGCTGTTCCATACATAAGAAACTCCATCTCTGTTCTCTAGGCATTTTCTCTGGCTGCCCCTCCCCCTAACCCCTGACCACACCTGGAATGCTCTCCCTTCCTTTGCTAAGGTTACTGACCTCTATGGTTTCCTTTAAGTCCCAATTAAAATCTCTCCTCCAGCAGGAAACCTTCCTCATCCCCTCTTAACTCCAGTGATTTCCCTCTTTTATTTATTTCTTATTTATCCTGTATATAACTTGCTTCATATATGTTTACTTGCATGTTGTCTTCCATTCAAAGGTAAATTCCTCGAGGGCAGGTGCTGTCTTTTGTCCCTTTTGTATCCCCAGCACTTGGCACCCCTCCTGGCAAGGCCTACATGCTTATTGACCAATTGACTATTTTATGATGCCATTCACCATCCCCCCTGATTTCCAAGAACAAAACACTCCACCCAGATCACTCTCCTATATATACTATTATCTATATTAATATAAGCTCCTTGGGTGGCCAGGTAGCACAGCGAGTAAGAGCACCGGCTCCAGTGTTGAGAAGACCTGGAGATTGAATCCCGGGCTCAGACACTTACACCCACCCAGAAACACCTGGCCTTGTAACCTTGAGCAAGTTACTTAACCCCAATTGCTTTAAAATATATATATATATATATATATAAACTCCTTGAGGGCAAAGACTATCTGGTTTGTTTGTTTGTTTGTTTAAGTTGTGTCTTTGGGCTTAGCCCAGTGTCTGACACATAATAAAATTTACTAAATGCTTGAGTGATTGATTTAAATATCAGCACCAGCATCTCCTTGGCCTCAGAGGGTGGCACTTCCTTCAGTCTGAATAGCTCTATTAGACTGTACCCCTTCTATTTTACAATACAAGGATCACAATTTTTCAGAGGACCCAGTCCACTCCTATGATTTTACAGAGGAAGAAAATGAGGCCCATAAAGATGAAGTGGCTTACCCAAGGGCATACATGTTTCAAATGTCAGAGCTGTGGGGTTTTTTCCTACTGGCCATTCAGTTTTAAAATAATAAAGAATTTCCACATTTTGAAATTTAATATTGTCATATATATGTGATGGGGTACCTGGGATCTAGGTCAAACCAACTTGTAAAACCAGTCTGTGAAGTTGTAACTGCAATTTGTCCTTTCCCACCCTTGAGGTCTGCCCCTTCTCCCTATCCCACACTCCACCTAGGTCCTGGTGACCCCTTTGTTCTTACTTAATCTCTTCATTTCTTCTGGGCCTGGCCCACACCCTCCTTTATCCTTGCCTTTTGTCTCCTTTGGCCTGGCCCAAATCTTATCTATTCACATGCTCCTCTTGGTCTGCTCTAACCTTTGTCTATGCATTGAGGCCCCTCCTGTCTGGTCAGCCCTGACAATGGCAGCCCTACCCTTTAAAGGTAAAAGCATGTACCCCTCTCACTTGCAGGTCCCCTAAAGGACTCTTGCCCGCCTCTCATGGAAGCATAACAATAAACTTCTACAACTCTCACTCCAATTAAGCCTGAGACCTTGAATTCTTTCCAGACAATATTGAAGGTTTTCTGGTCTTAGATAAGATCAGAATTCCTGCTGAACCTATTGGGATCCTGACCCCCATCATTTGGATATGTGTGTGTGTATGTAAATATACACATGTTCAATAAATATTATTCAATGCAAGGGAATGAGCAATAACTTTAGGATTTGTTACATAGGGAGGTGTTCAGAGTTTAATTATCAGGGGATGATGTTTAAACTAGTAGAATCAGAAAAACAATATACACAATTACTATGACAATATAAATGCATAAAATAACAGTGGAAAATTTGAAACAGAATATTGTGAAATTATACTACAAAGAGAGATGTGACAAGGCACCCGGGGTCTACTACTTTCTCTGATGATGTGGGGGTGGGGCATAAGGAATGCTACTTGCAATATTCAATTTTTCAATATGACTTTGATGGAACATTTTTCCTTTTCTTTTTAAAAATTATTTTAAGAGAAGGCTTTAGGAGGAGAAATAGAGATAATTGGATAGATTATATCATTTGGTAGATCAAGTATCAATTAAGTACTTATTATGAGTCTGATACAATGCTAAACTCTGGAAATAGAAACTGAAGCAAAAAAAAGATAGTTCTTACCTTCAAGAAGTTTACATTCTAATAGAGGAAGATAATGCATAAAGGAAAACTAGAGAGCAAAGGTCAGGGAGAGGCACCTATGTGGGGCAAATGGAGAAGTCTACAGAATTCAAAAAGCCAGAAATGACTATGCATGGCCAGGAGTGCTTCCTTAAGTGGTGGTCCTGGGCAAAAACTTACCAATACCCAAAGGTAGAGGTATTTCCAGTATGAACTGGCTGCTGGGACAGTGATAGAAAAACATACAGGTAAAAATGTAGGTGATGGAAAAGCAAAAGATAACAATTAAGATCTACTAAAAACAAAATAAGACAAATTTAAAAATCATTGTAAGATTTTTTTCCTAGCCAGAATTAGTCTTAGGCAAAATTTAGAAATATAGAGTGCCATTTTGGGACCAGTCTTCCCATTATATATTACCCTGAGTAAAACTCCCTCCTACCCTCTCTCCCTAACCCCTAGGTTGAGAGTACTCTTTCCCAAATTCCCTATTAAAACTTGCTGACAAATCCTTCATTCTCACCAAGTTGTAAATAGCTCTGAAAGGTCAGAAGTGTGATGAAAAGGTGCTTGAATTGGAGTTAGGAGAGACCCAAGCTTGAATTCCTTTTTTATTTATTGACCTTTAAAAAAAAATACAACTTGTAGTTTGACTAAGATGAGTCAGCATGGTATGATGAATGGAGATCTGCCCTCATTATTGGGGACACCTTCATTTAAGTCCTGCTTCTGACACATGCTGACTAAATCACTTAGCCCCTCAGGGCTTCAGACATCTCTCTAAGACCATGAGCTACAAAAGATTTACCAATATGAGTTAGCAGAGAAATTCTTCATTGAGAATTTCCTCTGTAGTAAAATTGCAGGTCTGTTCTCCCTCCAATACACACACTCATACACACATATATCACCTATGTCTCTATCTTTAATATGTGTATTCATACCGTGTTTTCCCGATAATAAGACCTATCCCGAAAATAAGCCCTCCCCTTACTGTGTAAGATTCCTCTAAAATAAACCCTCCCCTGAAAATAAGCCCTATTGAGATTGCTACTGTAGTGAAGGTGATCCCCTGCGCTACACGCTACATTATGGTACCCTCTGTATGCACCGTCCCCCTTCCCCAGTGATTTGCTTGCTGGCACCATTGAGAGCAGTGCCACGGAGGAGAGCTGAGGCAGGACAACATAAGCCCTCCCCTGAAAATAAGCCCTCTGGTGTTTTTCTTTCCAAAAAAAATAATAATACAGTGTCTTATTATCGGGGAAACACGGTATATGCACTTATCTTCTCATTTTGGTTTGTTCTGTAATTTTCCAATAATATCTCCAATTCCTATCTTGCATAGAATATAGAAGATGACTTCTGAGGCATCTTCTAATTCTAGGATTAATTAATTAAATTAATATAACAAATTAAATTTAAAATTAATTAATTAAAACCATGGTTTTAAATTTTCTGAACTCAGGTTTCTGTATTATCTGTTCCTTGGGTTTGTATAACTCATATATTCTAAATGGAGGAAGAGGCTAGGGACCAAATGATTTGGGGGTCCTCTAAATGATTTATTCTCTAATGTTTCTTTGTCAAAACTAAAAGGGCTTAGTCACTTGTTTGGGGAAATCAAGAGGTTGATTCATGGTGATGTGAATTTGTGATCATATGTAGTTCCTTTTTCCAGTACTATATCAAGAGTCACAGGGACTTGGAAGGATAGTAGTTATATAATAGGACTTCAGGCTGGTAGGAAGCTTAGAGATCCCCTCATCCAACCCCTTCATTTTACAGGTGAAGAAACTGAGGCCCTGCAAAGGAATGGTCTTGCATAGTTATAGAGATGAGAGCCAAGGCAGGATTTAAAGCTGAAAACTCTGCTTCCAGATCCACTGTGTGGCACAAAGGAGACGTAAGTACAGCTTCAACAGAATATTTGTCTCTGACTGTGTTTTGTCTTGTCTGTCTTGAAAACTTGAATACTTAACATCCACTGTCCTCTTTAAAAGAGACTATAAGTTAGGTCAGGAAAATTTCACTAGTTCAGAAGAATTCTTCATTTATTTGGACATCCCAAAATGAGCATTTTCTTCATGATATACTTAGGCTACATCTGCGTGCACACACACACACACACACACACACACACACACACACACACACCAGTTAGCCTCTTGATTAATATGAGCAGTCAAGTCAATCCAAAAAGTAGTTAAATCAGTCTTGTTCAACACACATCATCTTGGAATCCATTCAAATTAATGGTTAGCATCAAGAGGACAAATGAACAATTATGTATTATGAACCTATCAAAAGGCTAGGCATTGACAACTCACAGTCAGTTTTTTTTTTTTTTAATCTCCTTGCTAATGGTTTCAGTTTCTGGAAGGACAAAAAATATACATTGATAAGAAGAGAAGATCCAGTGGTTTAGGTTAGGTTTTCATTAGCAAAGTTAATGAAATTACCTTTAAATCCTGCCTTTGATACTAGGAGTATAACTCAGTCAAAGTAATTTATTTAACCTCTCTGATACCCAATTTTCTTATCTATAAAATGGACATAATAATAACTATAATGCTTATGCTAAATTTAATTAAAAACAATTTAGGAAACACCTACTTTTGACTAGCAACAGGCATTAAAAGGCAAACACAAAGCAGTCTCTGCCCTCAACAAGTTTACATTCTACTGGGAAGAGATAAGACACAGCCTAATAAGTCGAGACAAAAATAATGAGAAGTCATTTGAGGGGAGGATGGAAGACTAGCAACTGAGTGAAAACAGGAAAGGTCTCATGTAGGAAGCAGCACTCAAGCTGAGCCTTCTAGGGTGTTCTGATAGGCAGAGGTAAGAAATGAGAGTATTCTAGGTGTGGGAAACATCCTGGGCAAAGACATGGAGACAGCAAATGAAATACTATTTTGGGGGGGGGGGGGGCGGGGCAGACAGTAAGTAGAAGAGTTTCATTGGGATTTAGAGTTCAATGAGTAATCATCCTGGCAAGATTGATATATTGTAGTCAGATTATGAAGGGTTTTAAATACAAAGCAGTAGAATTTGTATTTTATCCTAGAGGTAATAGGGAGCCACTGAAAGCTTCTTAGGCAGAGAAGTTTAGACCTGTGATGAGATAATGTCTGGAAGCACCAGTCTAAGCATGTTGCTCTCCTGCTCAAGAAGCTTTGATGGTTCCCTGTTGCCTCCAGGATAAAATATAAAGTTCTCTTTTTGGCATTTAAAACCCTTTATAATTATAATAAGAATAACAATGACAGATTTTAGTTATTATCATGACTCAATTTATTAATAACTAGAAAGTCCAAACCCCAAGATTTCTGGGCTCAACTGTCAAACAAAAGCATCTTCCTTATTGACCTGTACTATTTGTATAGTACAAATAACTCTCACTTCTCTACTTCCCTATAAACTTGCAGCAGATGTTCCTTTAATTGAATGGTTCCTATTAGCTATAAGAATTGTCCATGATTCGATGACCTTTGAGTTTATTGTTGTAATATATTATAACAATGGATTATATGCTTACATTCAGAAAGCACTTTATAATATTTATAATATTCAATATTATTCAATTGATATTTATTGTTATATTGTTTATCATCATATAATTATATTGTTATTATAAAAGAACTATTCAATTCAATTTATAATATGTATAATATTCTTTCTTCACAACCTTGAGAAGTACATGGCCTAAGAGGTCTTAATCTCTTTTTATAGCAAAGGAATCTGATTCTTGGGGACTCAGAGAAACTTCTCTAAAGTCACAAAGCTAGTTAGCACCAGAATCAGGTCTCACATGCAAGCCCTCTGTGACTCAGAGACCATGGCTGGTTCCATGCCTGCTGGCCTCAGAGGAAGAAAGATAAAGACCTTATATACTTTTCTACAGAAAATCTTCCAAATTGTGCCAACAGCACCACATCACGTTGCTTTACAATTTATAACCATCAGCCAAATTGTTGAGCAAATGCTGTTCTGTTTATCCAGGAGCTCACATTAATCTTTCTTCTCTGTGTGAAGGTTGCTCTCACAAGATAAGATATTTGCTGGCTTTCCCAAGGCAAAAACGATTTTTAAAAAAAGTTTTAGAGAATTCAATCAAACTACAAGACCACTTTAAGTATCTGGGCTTGAAGAAAGAAAAGGATTTACAAGCTCAGATTACAAAAGTTTGCCTAAATTTACAGAAATTATCTCCATCTTTTCATCCAACTTAACAGGTTAAGGGCTCCAGTATTTTTTCTCAAAAACAAATGTGAAATGTCAAATCACAGAGTATATTTTAATCATTCTTCCTTCTCTCTCTCTTTTTTTTTTTTTTTTTTTGCCTTTTGGAGGGCAATTGGGGTTAAGTAACTTGCCGAAGTTTACATGGCTAGTTTTGTGTGTGTGTGTTAAGTATCTGAGGCTGGAACCGAACTTGGGTCCTCCTGACTCTGGGGCCAGAGTTTTACTCACTGTGCTACCTAGCTGCCCCTTCTCATTTTTCATTTAAAAATGAGATGCAAATAAAATGTGTGGAGGCCATGAAAAGGTACCTAGAAATTAGAAACAAAATAGAGTCTACTGACCAGGGAATGAGTGAATAAATTGTTATATGAATAGAATGGAGTATGAATGTAACAACCCCTCCCTCCTGCAAACATCCCATATTTTTCCATTAATCTTCTAAGTGAAGAAAGACACTTCCTTCTGAAACAGCCCTTGGAGCCTATAAGCTTCTCTACTCATCTCCTACCCACTGTACTTTCTCCTATTTCTCTCTCTGTGTTTATATATAAACACTGACCAAGGAAGAAAAACCTATCCCCTGTTCTTTCTTGTGTTCTCTCATCCCCATCCCTCTCAATCCTATCTTTCTTAATCCCGAGTTCCACTCTGTCCACCCCTTCCACAGTGCCCTCTGGAATTTCTATTCTATAGTGAACAAACTGTGCTTCATCTTAGACCTATTTCTTTCACATTCTTTCCATCTATCAACAGTTACTGAGACCATTCTCTCCTCTGATGGTCCTGTATCTTTGTTTATCCTCTGCAGTAATTCTGGCTGTATCTTCACTCACAACACCAATCATACTGGTCCTGGAGGGGTAGACAAAATACTCCTTGCTCAGCATTGTCACTTCTAGACTTATACTTTGTTTTTTCCATAGCATTTTTTCTTCTTTTGAAAGCTACTCAATTAAAAATTTCCACCCAATCAAAATTATGGTAGTTCAAATATATCAACCTCTAGGTCATTCTCTCTCCTTTCTTGGGGATTTCACCATCATCAAATGTACTCTCATACTTCTGTCTTTATACTAAATACTTTTTTAAACAATTCTTGATTAATTAATTTTTAGTTTTCAACATTCACTTTTATAAGATTTTGAGTTCTAAATTTCCCCCTCTCCTTCCCTCCCCAAGATGGCATATAATCTGAGCTGTACACACACAATCATCTTAGACATTTCCACATTAGTCATGAAAGAAGAATTAGAACAAAAGGGAAAAACCTTGAGAAAGAAAGAACAAAAACAAACCAAAAAAAAAAAGAGAAAATAGTATGCTTTGATCTGCGTTCAGACTCCATACATAGCTCTTTCTCTGCTTGTGGATAGCATTTTCTATTATGAGTCTATACTAAAGATTTTTAATATCCATGTAGATGTGCTTCAAATTCCCTAACCTCTTATTTCCTCAATCTTCTCAATCATATGACCTATTTCTTCACTCTAACTTAGTCATATATAAGAATGGTCACACAGTAAATCTCTCCATTACCCATGAGTATTCCACTTGCCAATTTAGAAATATTGAAATACATTTCCATAGTTATCATACTCCTATCATCTCACTTCTCACTATGCTTCACCTCTCCTACATCTTTTTTTGTTTTATTTTTATTATTATTAAGTTTTTTTGGAGGGGGGAAGGCAAGGCAATTGGGGTTGAGTGACTTGCCCAAGGTCACACAGCTAATAAGTGTGTCAAGTGTCTGAGGCTGGATTTGAACTAAGGTCCTCCTGACTCCAGGGCCGGTACTCTATTCACTATGCCACCTAGCTTCCCCCTACATCTTTTCTTCATGCTCTGAGACCTCCATTCCATCTACCCTCCAGTATTTTCTGACAGTTACCCAAACTCTGACTTCTAGTTTCTCTCTCTCCAACCTCAACCCAACTTTTGGCATTTAAGCTTTACGCTGCTATGTGCTCTTGAATCACTTTCCCCCTAGTCCTATTGGTGCTCTTCCTTTGCCAAATCTAAGCCCTAGATTACTCACACTGTCCACCTGCTTCACTCTTCCACATGAGATGCTGAACAAGGGTGAAGAAAGTCTCAAGACTGTTGCAGACTGGTGTAGCAGCAAGCACCCTAAGCGTCCTCAGGGTGGCTGCCAATACAGGTTCTTGGATCTGCTTTGATAAAGGAAAGCAACTCAAAGTGGGTTAACAAGCTTACTTTAATCAGTCAAACATATATCGTTTACCTCGTTCAGGGGAAAGAGGTCAGCACCCCGAACTTCAGAGTATACAGGCAGAATTATCAAGACAGAAACAGATCAAGTAGACAGATTTCCAAACTGTCCAACCATTACATCCATACCAAACAACATCTGGGTTTCAAAGCCGGGGGGCTCTGGACAACGGCTTTCCAGAGTTTCATCAAATCACAGAACACTTCTCAAAGTGAGCCCCAAAACAAAGCTACACATCAGGGCTTATATAGCCTTCTCCTGGCTCAGAGAATGTAACCACCTTATTGACCCACTGGCCAATCAAAAAGTATCTACTGAAAAACAAGCCTCCCACCCCAGGCTCCAGGTGCACTTTAGCCTAGGGGCAGGGAAGATCTTTAAAATTTACATTCCCATTACAACTGGTTACATTACAAATCCGTGTTACCCAATTTCAACTGGGCCCTGACCTCAGTAAGACAGTCCTTTTAGTCTTCCCAAATTGATTCCCCATATTATTCCCCACAGAAGTTATTCTAAGCCTCCTCTTCCCTTCTCAAGCCTCCTTTCTCTCTCTCTCTGTCTCCGTCTCTCTGTCTATCTCTCTGTCTCTGTCTCTCTGTGTCTGCCTATCTGCTTCTCTTACCCTTTCTCTCTCACTGAGGACCATACTCCTTACTTTATTGAAAAACATTAAGACCACTGGACTTGAGCTCCTTGTCTCATTAGTTCCATCTCAAAATCCCTTGATATCATGTTCTGGTCTCCTTATTTTTCCAGTCTCTAACAGGTAAGTGGCTTTCCTCCTTTCCATGGCCAACCCATCTAAATGTTTACTTTATCTCATCCCCTCCTGTTTTCTTCAGTTGATTATGTTCTCAATTATCTCCCCCACAAATCTTTGACTTCTTCTTATCAATTGGTTGCTCTGCTATTTCCCTCACACAAGTTTCCCCCATCCTAGAACCTACTTTTCCCTCAAACTTATCATACTAAAACTCTCCTTACTTGCTCAGCCAGACTATTTGAAAAAGCTTTCTGCATTTGCTGTCTCCATGTTCTCATCTTTTACTTACTCTTAAGTCTTTTGCATTCTGGTTTCTAACCTGATCACTTAACTGAAACAGTTCACCATACAAATAATTGTATACAAACAGAATAAATATTGGATATAATAGAAATCATCTCAAAGAAAAAGCACTAGAATTAAAAAGTACTTGGAAAGGTTTCTAGGGGAAGGTAGGAGTTTAGGTGAGACTTGAAGGAAGCCAGGAAGAAAGCCGGGAGGTAGAGATGAAGAGGGAGAACATTCTAGGCATGTGGGATAACCAATGAAAATGCCCAGTATCAGAAAAGGAAGTGTGTTATGAAAGGAACAGAAAGTAGGCTAGTGTTCCTGGATAACAGTAAATGGAAGAGACTGCAGTTTAAGAAGACTGGAAAAGAAGAAAGGGGTCAGGTCATAGATGTCCTTAAAAATCATACTGAGGATTTTTATACTTGAGCCTGGAGCCAATAGGGAACAATTGGAATTTATTGAATAAGGAGGGGTAGGGATGGTGATATGATCTGACTTGTACTTTAGGAAGATCAACTTGACAGTTGCAGGGAGGATGGACAGGAATGGGGAGAGACTTGAGGCAGGGAAATGAATCAGAAGGTTTTGCAGTAGTCCAGGCATGATGTAATAAGGATCTACCCCAGGGTGGTGGCAAAGTCAGAGGAGAGAAGGAGGTATATATAAGAGATGGTTTGAAGGTAGAAACAACAGAACTTGAAAACTGGTTGGACTGGGGGGTGGGGAGGTGAGAGAGTAAGGACTCTAGGAGGAGACCTAGATTGTGAGCCTGAGTGATTGGAAAGATGGTAGTACCCTGGCCAGAAATAGGGAAATTAGAGGAGGAGAAAATTGGAAAGAAGAAATAATGAGTTGAGTTTTGGACGTGTTAATTTTAAGCTGCCTTTGGGACAATCCAACTTGAGAGGTCCATTAAGCAGTTAAAGATGTCAGATTGGAGATCAGAAGACAAGTAAGATTGGACAATTAGATTTGAGAATCATCAGCATAGAGATGATAGTTGAATCCATGGGAGCTAATGAGACCATCAAGCAAACAGTACCAAGGGAGAAGATAAGAGGTTTGATGACAGAGCCCTAGGGACACCCAGAGTTAGCTAATTTAACTTGGATAAAGATCCAGCAAAAAAAAAAAATGAGAAGGAGAGTCAGACAAGTAGGGGGAAAGCCAGGAATGAGCAGTGTCACAAAAAACCTAGAGAAAAGAGAGTATCAAAAGAGAAGAGGATGATTGACAGGGTCAAAGGCTTCAGAAAGGTCAAGAAGAATGAAGATTGAGAAAAGCTCATGAGATTTGGCAACTAAGAGATCGCTGTAGCCATAGAGAGAGCAGTTTCAGTTGAATGATGAAGTCAAAAGTTAGAGTGCAGAGAATAAAAAGAGAGTCAAAGACAGTCTTCTAAGGATTTAGCTGTAAAAGAGAGGATAGATATCAGACAATAATCAGGGAAGATGGATGGTCCTCTAATTTATTTTTTAGAATAAGGGAGACATGAACAAGTTTTTAGGCAGTAGGGAAACAGATAGTAGACAGGAAGAGACTGAAGATGAGAAAGTGGGCATGATGAAGAAGACAATTTACTGAAGAATACAGGATGGAATGGGATCACTTTAGCAGGTAGCAGAATTTGCCTTAGCAAGAGAAGGCCCACTCTTCATGTTAGATAGGAGTGACAACAGAAATAGTGGTGGAAGGCATGTGAGATATATGAGATGAAGAAGAGGAACAGATGAGTCAGTTCTTGGGAATGGCCTCAATTTTATCAATTAACTGAACTGAGAGGGTGGGAGGAGGGGGCACTATGGAGGGCTTGAGGAGGAATGAAAAGGTTTGTAAAAATCCAAGTGGTGAGAGGGATAGTAAATTGATCAGGAATGGGTAAAATGATTTTTTTGCCTTAGAGAAGGCCCAGTTGACATTATGTAACATAATTTTGTAGCCGACCTGGTTAGCTTGTTTTCATGATTTTCTCCAGCTTCATTCAGCAGCACATGAGTAGGGTTTAAGGCAATGAGTGTGTCTGATTTGAAGCTGAAGCTTGGCAGGGCAAGATCTTTAATAGGATCAAGAGACTCAAGAGAAGAGGTTGGTGGAGAATAAAACTGGTTCACCAAGGATTAAACATGGTGAAGGGATGAAAGTGTAAATAGTATAGCAATGATGGACCAAGAATTGAGGGATTAGAGGTCATGGTGACAATGAAAAACAATGGGGGAAAAAAGAGAGCTGGGGGGAGAGAGAGGGAGAGAAAGAGAGAGAGAAAAGGGGGGAGCGAGAGGGGGAAGAGAGAGAGAGAAGGTGGGGAGAGAGAGAGGGGGAGAGAAAGAGAAAGGGGTGAGAGAGGGAGGGAGGGAGAGAGAGAGACAGAGACAGAGAGAGAGACAGAGAGACAGAGACAGAGAGAAAGAGCTGGAATCAGATTGTAAACTTATTGAGGAGTGGGATTATCTTTTTTATCTCCAGCACTTAGCAGAATGCTTGGAACATAATAGGTGCTTAATAAATGTTTATTGGCTATTGGGTGAATATATGAATGACAACAGATTTTGATCACATAAGGGACTTTCAGAGTTCATTAACAGGGAAGTGGTACTTTTGTGGGCTATGGCAAGATCCTATCTCTGTGGGTAAACTGAAGTAGGGTACAGGAGTAAGTCGTGGGAAATGAGGATATTGAGCAAATTGGTAGTTAGTGTGCTTGAGGGAGTATCAGTATGCACATTGAAGCTACCTACCGTGTTTCCCTGATAAAAAGACACTGTCTTATTATTTTTTTTGGACAGAAAATCACCAGAGGGCTTATTTTCAGAGGAGGGCTTATTTTAATGAACATTGACAGCAATTTTAATAAACAGGTAAATGTGAACAAAAAATGTACCTTTATTCAATAATGAATTCAATAAAGAACAGGATGACGCGCTCACTGCTGCAGCTTTGATTGGATGCAGCTCGGAGCACAGCGTGCGTTTCACGGAGGGGGGGAACGGTGCATACAGAGGGCATACAGAGGGGGACGGTGCATACAGAGGGTAATGTAGCGTGTAGCACAGGGGATCACCTTCACTACAGTAGCAATCTCAATAGGGCTTATTTTCGGGGGAGGGCTTATTTTAGAGGAATCTTACACAGTAAGGGGAGGGCTTATTTTCGGGATAGGTCTTATTATCGGGGAAACACGGTAGTATGAGAGTAAGGAGAGAAAGACTGAATCAGACATAGAACTCTTTGAGGAAGGAGTGTCCTAAAGTTCTGTAGACAATAGTTACCAGAATCTTGATTGATTGATTGATAAATATGGATTGAATGAACCTCAAAGGAAGAGAGTTTACTCAATGATGGTAGTGGAAGGGGAGCTTGGAAGTGGCACTCTGGAGAAAGGACTATTCCAATTCCTCCACTATGACAAGTTAGTGTGGGGATATAAGTGAAAGATGAACCAGGGCTAAAAAAGGTTTTCAGGGAAGCTGTGTCATCAGTAGGGAACCAGGTTTTAGGGAGTGCAAGAGGGTGAAGGAATCAAGAAAGGAAAAGATTTCAGATGTAAGCTAGGTTTTTATGTACACAGAAGGCAGTCTAGACAGTATAATGGAGAGGATTGGTGACTTTAAAATGGAATGTGAGGTTGGGTTGATGGGGATGGGAACCAAGGAGTAAGTAGTGGAGAACAAAGAATGGGGTTTGTACAGTGGCAGCTGGGGTAGGGAATCACTGGGATAGGGAAAGAAAGAAAGAATGGGAGTATGTTAATCATTGAGGAATGAATTCAGGTAAGTTATCAGTCTCCTTTGCTATCTCATGATCATTATCCTTAACTATGAGTGTTCCCCAAAGTTTTTGGGTCCTTTTCTCTTCTCCCTCTATTATCTCTCTCTTAACCTTATCAGCTCACATGAGTTTGACTATTATTTCTATGCACATAACTTCCAGATCTACCAAACTGCGTTCTTTCCAGATAGCTTCAGTACTTCATCACTAATTGCCTACTGGACATTTCAAACTTAGTATCCTGGTAAAATCTGAAACCCTATATATCTAAAAGCTTAATTGGTTATCTTCCCTCCTAAACCTCCTATCTTCCACGATTCCTTATGTCTGTGGAAGGCACCACCATTTTCCAAAACTTCCAGTTTGCAATCCTGGCATTGTCCTGTAATCCTTACTCTTCCTCATATTTCATACATGTGTGTATACATATACATATACAGATATATAAATATGTATGTATTGGTGTTGTTTCTTGGCAAAGATACTGACATGATTTATCATTTCCTTCTCCAATTCATTTTACAGATAAGGAATCTAAGGCAAACAGGGCGAAGTGACTTACCCAAGGTCACACAGCTAGTAAGTGTCTGAGGCTGGATTTGAACTCAGGTCCTCCTGAGTCCAGGGCTGGTGCTCTATCAACTGAGCTACCTAGCTTCCTCTAGCAGGGGGAGGCTAAGCTGCCTGCTCAAGGTTACCTCACTCAAAGTGAGAACCTGAAAAGACCTTAGCCTGAAAGGGCCAGGGTCTCCCATTGTATCCAGGGCATCTCCAGTCATCCTGATGAATATCAGGCCACTGGACCCAGATGGCTCTGGAGGAAAAAGTGAGGCTGGTGATCTTGCATGGCCCTCCCGCACTCAAATCAAAGTCAACTGCAAGTCATGTCATCCTTCCCTGATGTCATAGTCCTCTTTGAGAATGAAGGACAAATACAATAACTCTTCCTCAGACCACATATCCAATCAGCTTCCAAATCTTGTCTTTTCTATATTCACAACATCTCTCAAATCTGTCTCCTTTTTTTCATTCACTTGGTTCAGGTCTTCATAGACTCTTGCCTAAATTATTGCCATACCCTTTTAAATGGTCTCACTGCTTCAAATCTCTCACTGTCCGATCCATCTGATATGTTGCAAAAGTAATTTTCATTAAGCACAAATCAGACCAACTCAACCAATTCCAGCTTCCTATTGTCCCTTGGATAAAAAATAAACTCCTCTGTAGAGCTTTTAAAGCCATATACAACCTGTCTCCATCTATCTTTCCAGCCTCATTGCACATTATACCCCCTCCAGCACTCTGTGTTCTAGCCAAACTGGCCTTTTCTCTGTTCCTCACACATGGCATTCCATATCTTATCCAAGTGCCTTTATACTCTTCATTCTCCTACCTGGAATGCATTCCCTTTTTACTCTTATACCATTGAATCCCTTCCTTCCTTTAAGATGAACCTCAGGTACCATCTCCCAACTGCTATTGTCCTTCCTCTCAAATTATCAACTACTTCGTATATGTGTACATATCAATTTTATAGTATAGTGTATACATTTTTATACTTGCTTTCTCCAAATTTCAGCTAAAATCCTACCTCCTACAAGAAGCCTTTCCCAGTTCTCCTTAGTGTCTTCACTCTGAGATTATCTATAATTTATCTTGGCATATAGTAGTCATTTAATACATGCTAGTTGACTGACTCACTGGCTTCTCAGCTAGCTTTGAGGCTGGCTTGGAGGACTGCACAAATATGAGAGGGAATCATATCCTGTGTCAAACTAAGGCTATGCAGAAATCAGAATTTGTGATCCTGTCAAGATAATTACACTGGGCAAAAGAGAAAGCCACCATCCTCCCCCCAAAACCCCCCCAACAATCCAACAACCTACTAATCTTATAGAATTGCCTGTCTACTTGGTTCTAATTTAAAGCAACTACCTTTTAAATGTGTGTGTGTGTGTGTATATATATATATATATGTATGTATGTATATGTATGTATGTATATAACTGGTCAATGGGAGCCCTGTCCCTAGAACATGCTGAGCATCCTCTACCTGCCTCCAAACTACATGGAAAAATTGGGTGAGCCATCTCCTAGAAGTGTGCCATAGTATGAGTGCCCTGCTTTCTACTTCAGAGTTGGACAATTATCCCCATACTTTTGATTGACAAAGACATAGTAAAGAAGTAGACTTTTGATTGATTGGCTGAAGAGCCAGAACTGGGAATGCAACTTAAAAGGTACAAACCACCATCTGATCATCTCTTTCCTGCCTGGCTGCATTCCAGTGAGGAAGGGCTGTGTTTGAATGAGGACTGCTATAAGCTTCTGAATAGGGAGAGGGGACTAGTTCCAGCAGCCTACTTTCTCCACTCATGTCAACATGAAGCCATGAAAACATAGACTTGTGGTTGCTTCTGTTCTGTTATATTAGTTCTTTTCTTTTTTTTTTTTTAAGCAATTGGGGTTAAGTAACTTGCTCAAGGTTACATGGCCAGTTATTTCTGGGTGTGGTGCTGAGAGTCTGAGCCCGGGATTCGATCCCCAGGTCATCCCGACACTGGAACCGGTGCTCTTACTCGCTGAGCCACCTGGCCACGCCTGTATTAGTTCTTTTCTGCTGAAGGTGAAGGAGTGTTGAAGATGGAGTGGACTAGGCTTTGACCTTGTGATCTCCAAAATGTTGAAAGAGTGAGCTGCCAGAGGTCCAGTGATGAGTCCATGCCCAAATTTGCTGGCAGCTCAGCCCAGTGAAGAGCAAAGCAGCAAAGCAACCTGTTTACTCCAGTGTATGCAGTCAAGAGAGAGAAGCTTTATCTATTGGCTATGAAAAATTCAGAAGGGATTTTAGTGGGAAAAGGGGGCAAGTAAGTCAAAGTGACTGAGTTTGAATCCTCATTCTATAAGTTACTTATATTAGGCAAGTTACTTCATCTTTCTGACCCTCATCTACCAAATGAAGGAATTGGACTCAATGTCCCCTTTTAGCTTAGGTCTGTAATACTATCCAGAAGCCATTGGCTTCCACACTGGGACAAGTGGCAAACAGAACTGATCTTTATTTGTATTAATTTATAATGTATCTGCAAATAGACACAGTTCCCAGAAAAGAAGGAGAGGGGGACAAGAGGAATTCTTGCAAGGTCACTTGACCCAGTAATTTTCCAGAAAGAAGGATTTGTTCATTTGGCTCTTTTATTAAAAGGGAATGTGTGCTTTTTATGGGTGATAGCTCAGGGGCAGACTCCTTGATTTACTTCTTCAATATTCCAAATTCTACAAAGTACTTAAGAGGCAGCCATTTATCTGGGCATTTTAATTATTAAAAAAAAAAATAGACTCATTTGTTTCAGCCACCAACTTGATCCTACAACTAAGGCATTTTTGTCCTTACCTTAAGAATTCTCAGTTGCTCAGCTTAGCAGGTAGGTGGTATGTTGCCAAAGAGTTTTTGGCCATTCTTGTTTTTCAGAAAGCTGACTGAATAGGGCTCTGGAGGAATTCTGAATCCCTAGTGCCCTCTGCAGTAAGCATGGACTCTTGGTACCTACATTTTTAACCTCACAAGAAAAACAGAGATCCAGAGCTGGCAACTTTCTTTTATTTGCTCAAGTGCACTGAATGGAGGCACAAAGCCTGCTCATTTCTGCTACCCCTAGCAACAGCTCATCCTTGCCTGAAAGGAGACAAAGCCTCCAATCCACGTGAGCTCTGCACAGATACATATTTCGGGACTTTGAATGCCTCTCATCTAGGGCCTGTGTTCTTCTGACTGTTCTCTTTTTTTGTTCCTTGCTACCTTTTGCACACAGAGTGATGAGAGGCTTTTTTCCCTCCTTTTGTATAATAGCCATCTAACCTTAAAAGAAAAATGAAATTGTCAGCTAGCTTTAAGGCTGGCTTGGGGTACCGCACAGATGTGAGAGGTAGTCATTTACTGTGTCAAACTAAGGCTATGCTGGAGAAACCAGCAACTGGCCTCTTGAAACCAAGGCTGAGAGGAGCTGAAAGGGAGGCATCTCTGCTTCCTGCTCTCTCAGGACAAAGGCAAGAGAGCTATGTTGGTGAATATGTCTAGTTGGCAGTGACTGAAGGGGATGCAGGGAAGAGTGAAAAAGGAAGCCCAGGCTGATGTTGGCTTAGATGACCTTGGAGGCCCTTCCAACTCTGAGATGCTATGATTCTTTTTTTTTTAATCAAATGCTTTATTAACTTCTAGTTTACATCATTCATTTCTGCAAGATTTTGAGTTACAGAGATGCTATGATTCTATGAGCAGGAAAAGAGTCAAAGGGTGAAATGAGTAAGGGCGGTTGTAGCTAAGGAAGCAATAAAATAAATGTTACAGATTTGGGGAAGAGGTAAGAGGAACAAAGTTGGAAAGGCTGATAGAGAAGCAACTGCCTCATCTGCTTTTTTTTTTAAAGGTCTTAAGAAATCAGAAGGAATAAAAGAAGATGGGTGTAGGAAGAAGTTTTAAGAGCTTAAAAAAGGAGATCAGGCAAAAGGAATAGCAGTCTTGAATAAATTCTTCTCTTTCAGGGTCAAAAAGAAAATGCATACAAATGCATATATATATTAATGCATATACACACATATGTGTATATACACATATGTACACACATGTATATAGAAAGAGAGAAAAAGGGAGGAAGGAAGAGAGAAGAAGCTTGGAGTGTGAGTATGTATGTGTGTGTATATACACACACATATAGATATATACACATACACATACCATTTTTTGTTCCTTATCTCCAAATAAAACTATTTTGTATTTTTTATATGACTTAAGGCCCTTCCCCACAGGGTAAGGTGTGCTCAGAAGCCACTGCTATGTGTTGGTTTCTAACATTAACGTAAACCTTCTACATCCTTCCTTTCTTCCTACTTCCTACCTTTCCAGAGGATAAAGTCCAATTTGGAGGAAGTGGTCCTCTGAAAGGGACTCTAAACCAGTGGACCTGGAAATAAATACATAAGCTGGTAGCCAGAAAAGTGAAAGGGTAAATCAGCAAAAAAAAAAGTATATTTATGAATAACGAGGGAAAATATGGAACTGAGATTCTTTTCTTCAAAGTCAACTTTATTAATGGGACCTAACAGAAATATGGATTTTACAAAACGGTGGAAAATTTTTTAAAAATACATTATGATTAATTTATATTTTGAAGAAGCAACTTGATATAGAAGAAAATATGTGGAGGGATTAGGTTAAAATCCTTGCCCTGAAACTGACTAGCTATGTGATACAGCCTCACTAGAATCTCCCCTCTCTGAGCTTCAGTTCCCTTATCTATAAAACATATATAATGATGTTATACAACATATATTATAGAATAGTTATGAGGAAAAGTCTTTGCAAATCTTTGAAAAAGTCAAATGAGATTTCATATGCACATATGTAAATATACACATGTATATAATAGATGTAATACATGTGTGAGTGTAGGGCTTTGCAAACTTTAAAGTACTTGAAGTATCTATATAGGTGATAAAGTAGATAGAGCACTAAGCCCAGAGTCAGGAAGACTTGAGTTCAAATCCAGCCACAGACACTTACTGTGTCTGAGTTACTGTGTAACTTTGAGCAAATCAATTAACCTCTCTTTAACTCAATTTTCTGGTCTGTTAAACAGAGATGCTGATAATAGCACCCACCTCCCAAGGCTATTGGGAGGATCAGGTAAGACGATATTTGTAAAATGCTTAGCACAGTGCCTGGTACATAGTATATACTAATACATTTTCCATTCTCCACTATAAAAATCCTAGATAATATTATAATAAAAATAAATAATTATTGCACTTACATTTGAATATCAGTGTATGCTTGATGTCCTGGAAGGCCATTTGGAATCAAACCAAGAAGCTATAGGTAATATTGAGAAGATATGGGGTTCCCCTACTCCCCTACTTCCACCTGTACCCCCTATTCATAAAGAATATAGACTGCTCTATCTAACAGAGGGGAGATTTGCCCTCTCTAAGCTAATTTTCAGTTTAAAGGAGCTCAGAGAAGTTTGTTCTCCCACATTTCTGATGGGGCAATAAGTAAAATGCCTAAATATTTGTCATGTGTGTATCTGTTGACAAAACTTCTTGGAAAGGAACTAGCAAAACAATGATCATCAGGGTTCACAAGTCTGTCAAGGCTTTGGTTGGGGATTTTGTCTAAAAGAAGAGTTTGGGAAGGTATCTGGAGGAAAAAAAAAGAATAGTCATGTAATCAAATGAATTAATGTCTGTAAAGCAGTCTGAAAGTTTTAAAACACTATCTAACTGGCAGCTATTTTATTATTATTACATTAAGCTGCTCTAAGAATTAAAAATATCGGATCAGTAAGCAAAAAGGAATTGCTGAGAGTATACAGATCCATAGAACTATAGAAAAGATCATCCAACTCAGCCTGATGTTAGGCTGAACCAAAGGCCTGCTTTGCCTGGAGAGCAAGGACTCAGCATCTTCTCTGTTGGTAAAGTCTCCAGAGAAAGAGTCCAAAGCCTTCAAAACAATTATAAACTGAGGACAAGATTTACTGGGCACCGATTCCCAGAAGTGCTTTTCCAATATCATCTCATTAATACCTCTAAAGAATAGGTCAGTGTCATGGACACTTCAAGTCTACTATTGTGCAATGTGGGAAAACAGTTGCTAGGCCCACAGGAGGAAAGCAGATTGGGGGTGGAGGGAGTACCTTGCCCATTTCCTATTCTCTATTTAGTCATGTGATTTACTAGGTTCCCTATTCTCACATTCTTTGGCTTAATAAACCCCCATTGTGGTGCCCCAGGGACAATTATTCTTTTAGTTCTTTTCTAGGATTTCCTAAAAGGGGCCGGGGGAGGGCAAAAAAGTACCCAGTGCACAATATGAATCAGGTGTGGGGCAGGAAATTTAGTCCTATATGAAAGAAAAATTAAATATAAAAGTCTTACAGTGTGCATTAACAGAACTGCTAAAAATAAGATTCAGTAATTTAACTTATAATTACTGATACAATCTGCTGGAAGGTTAAAACTTAAACCCCATTAGACCATACAGCTGTTTGCAAGACTTCTAATTAGGCATTTTACATTTATTTTTCCTTGACTCTTCACTGTTGAAACAACTCAAAGAACATGTCTGCTGGCAAAAACAAACAAACAAAATCCAGCCAGGCTTAGGTCAATCCACTTGTCAGGGCCATATTCTCTCAGGAGCTTCTTCTGCTACCAGCATTCCCAATCATTGGGTCCAGGACCTTCAGACTTCTAGAACTCAGAAGTTTGGACATATTCAGCCTAAGCTTATTGATATTCATGGAAAGAAAACACAGCACAGAAAAGGTAGCCCAAGCTCCAGATCCAGGTTCAAGTAGTTGAATCCATATTCCATGTGGGAACAGTGGTGGGATGGTGGGTACCTGGGAGAGGAAGACAGCCTCCTCACCTACTTCACAGCCAGAGTACACTATGTGCCACCCAGAAGATTTCAAGCAAGAGAAAACCCACTGGAAGTTCTCTCTCCTTTTAATTAACTAAGACCCCTCACCCCCTTGTCCCTGTCACTAGGGAGGTGATGATCAAGGGACAAGTCAGGTTTTTCTGCAACATATGAAAGTTACAAGTCCTTTGGAAACAGCCAGAAAGTTTGTCATCTCCCAGGATAATGAATTAGTAACCAGGTTCCTTGAATCTGTGGGAATTTCCAGAGACCATCCTAGAGACCAATCCAAACTCCACCAAAATTGAATCCAGGGCATTTAAGACCCTTCTCAAATATACATCCCACTGATCTTTCCACATTTACTGCACATTACTGCCTTTCATTTCCTCTTTTCTCCAGCTTGATCTTTTCATTACATGAAATTTTATCTCCAGTTTCCATGCCTTCACACAAGTTGTCCCCTATATCCGGAACTTTTCCCCTCCTTGCATCCTTTACAAATTCTAGCTCCCTTCAAGTTTCAGATCAAGCACCATCTCCAGTCTAAGGTCTTTCCTTGTTACCCCCAGTTATTAGTACACTGTTAAACATTGCTATGTTTTTACTTATATATTTTCTCTCTATACAGTTTGTTTTGCCTCAAGAGAATGTAAGCCCCTTGAGGGCTGGGACTATGTCTTTTTTTTGTCTTTCCCCCACCAGTGACAAGCACAGTGTCTAACACATGTATTTCATAATTCACAATGTCTTTCACAATTGCCTATTGAATGAATGGATGGAGAGATGAAGTATTCGAGAATATTAATGCTAAAAGCAGATGAGAAGAGCAGCCTGTGGGGTTAGAGAAAGGAAGTGGGGTGGGAGAAGAGGGTCCAAGGCTCTGCCTTTTAGGCCACGGAATAGATGTAAGACCCAAATGGGGAAGGACCTGTTTTTGCAGGAAATATCTTACCTATCATTTAGAACATGCTGTTTTCTGTGTGAAGAAAAGGAATATAAAATTGAAGTTGATGCTTGTTAAGACAGCATGTGCCAATTATAGGACAAAATTGCAACAGTATATCTTATTTAATTGTTATTAGATTTTATTACAGAATGTTAAAGTGTTAATATGCACATAAATCTGCTTCAAGCTCTCTGAGAAGTGTCTTTATTATGGCATATTGTTTAAAAAAATGAAAGCAATAGAGGGGAAAAGGAATCCAGAACATGTATTATTAATTTCCCAGCAAGCAAGTAAAATTGTGTGATTTATTCTCAGAAATTTTGCTCCGAGGTGCCTGGGAATTCTGATCCTTCTGAAAAGAAACTACTTGGATTCTAGACAAAGTCATACAGGATGACCTATTTAGAATAGGCAGTATGGCATAATGGATAAGGAACAGGTTTTGGAACTAGGAAAATGGAGAAGTACTGACTATGGCACATACTATTTGACTATGGGTAATTTAGTCAAGTGTGCAGGGCTCCCATAACACTCCACAAGGAGATAAAATGTGAAGAGATTTCCAACCTGTATTGACAGAGTGAGTATTCTCACTTGGAAGCCCCCTGTAGGAAAGAAATTATAGGTCTAGTACCTATCCCTATCCAACTAGTAATAGAAAAACTAGAATGTGAGCTTATGACTTAAATAGATCTGTTTGAATGGACAATCTATATGAATGAAACACTGGTTTCCCACTGAAGCATTCAGAGTGGGTTGGGAAGCATATTAACTTCCCTGTTACTATGAGATGCCATCATTATCCCAAACACTCAGGTTTGCAACTAGGTGTCATTCTCAACTCCTTTCTCTCTGTTACACCCAATATCCAGTCATTTGTCAAAAAGTCATTGTTTCCACCTTTTCAAAATTTCTCTGAACTCTTCTCTTTCTCTTTCTCTGACACTGCCACCACCTTTGTGCAGACCCTAACCACCTTGACCACTGCAGTAACCTGTTAGTTGGTCTTTATAATTAAAGTCTCTCCCCTTTCCAATCCATTCTCCTCTAAACTGTCAAATCAATCTTCTGAAAACTTGAGTATGGCCATGTTTTACACACACACACACACACACACACACACACACACACACACACACACACACACTCTATTAAACTCCAATGTCTCCCTCTTACCTCAATCCTCTGTTGGGCCTTTACAATCCCAACCTTTCTCTCTCTCTCTCTCTCTCTCTCTCTCTCTCTCTCTTTTTTAACCTTTCCAGTCTTCTTAAACCTTACACAGTCCAATGTATTCCATGATCCAGGGACACTGGTCTCCTTGCTCTTCCTCAAATGAGTCAATTCCACTTCCTGACTCCATACTTTTTTCACTGACTGTCCACTGTTATCTGGAGTATTCTCTCTCCCCATCTCTGGCTTCCTTCAAACCAGTGCTCAGGTAAAGTCCTACCTTCTGTAAGATGCCTTTTCCAAGTGCTTCTTATCTTAGTGACTTCCCTCTGAGATAATCTCCAGTTTACCCTATCTATATCTTGTCTGTACATAGTTGTCTACATGTTGCCTCCCACCTTAGACTGTGAACTCTTTGAGAGCAAGGAGTGTTTTTGTCCCTTTCTTTGTCTCCTCATCACTTAGCACGATGCCTGGTAGATAATGGCACTTATGTATTCTTCTAGCTGAGGACAAATCCCGGAATGGATTAGGGTCAATCATGAGTGAAGGAGTAAAGAAAGGAAATGGACAGCTGACCCCTAAATTGAGTCCAGTATCATTTAATGGGAATGGGAGAAAGGATAGAGTGCTATACCTGGCATTGTGAAGTCCTGGGTTCAAATGCTGCCTCTGACACTTATGACTTTGCATAACCACAGGCAAGTTGCTGAACCTCTCTGAGCCTCGGTTTGCTCACCTGTAAAATGGGAATACTAACTGATAGTATCTGTCTCACAGGGTTATTGTAAGATTCAAATAAGATAATGCTTGCAAAGTGAGTCACAAACTTTGAAGGGCTATTTAAATGTTCTGTTACTTCTCTGGACTCTGCCTCAATGGAGATTCCATTGTGCCAGCTCTTCAGGGCTACCTCACATTATTATGATTGGAGAATGTTGACTCCTCAGAACCAAGAAATGATGTACAGCTCTGATGTATTGAGAATGAACTTCAAGGAAAGACCCTGTCTTTGGTTCATGAAGAAAGGAGTCACTAATGGCATCACGAATGTAGCTGAAAGTTAATGGGAACACCCTTACATTCTCTTAATGACAGCAGAAATTACTCACAACTCCTCTATTCTTTCCTCCCTAAAATCTTGGTGGAGTGGTACCTTCTCTTCCATGACAAAATGGCCTGATCCCATCATTGGTCTGAGGACCTTTTTGTGGAGCATCTTGTACTTTGTCTAATACCTGTTCTCCAGTAGTTCAACATATATTTAGCCATTCCCCTGGCTGGATTCTTCTTACAAATCATGTTCTTTCTATTACCCCTTTGTGGTTTTCCTCGCTTTTCCTCGCTGGTTCATTATCTATATCCCTCTTCTCAAACCTGGGTGTCCCTTGAGGATCCATAATGGTCCCTCTTTTCTTATCACTCTATATTCTCTTCCTTGGTAATCTCATTAGTTCCCATAGGTTCAATTATTATTTTGTGCATAAGATTCTACAATCTATAGTGCCAGCCCTAATCCCTCCTGATCTCTAGGCTCATATCACAACTTGCCTGTTAGATTCCACTACCTGAGTGTCCAGCTGACACCTCAAATCAAAATTTCAAAAACAGAACTTAGCATCTTTCTACCTATTTTCCCTCTCCTTTTCAGCTTCCTTTTGTCTATTGTCTTCCTCAGCCTGCCTGCCCCCTCCCTAGCCCCACCCCCAATCAGATTGTATGCTCTCTGAGTGCAAAGATCGCCTTTCTTTACCTGGTTGTATCCTCAGTACAATGACTGGCACATAGTTGGCTCCTAATAAATGTTTATTGATTACACCTACCCCTCATACAAGTTTCCTTTTCTTTCACCTCCCTTCTTCCAATCATAACTTCCATAACTTGAGTCATCCTTACCTTTATCCTACTTCCTAACCCTCAAATGTCAGACAATTCTTGCCTATTTTATCTCCATGACATCTCTCCCATCTGCCCACTTCTTACAGTCACTGCTTTAGTTCAAGCACTTTTCACTTTTTTCTTGCAGGATTGCAGTAGCTTCCTAATTTGTCTCCTTACTCCCAGTTTCCTTCCTTTCTAATTTATTCTCTACAAGGTCGCTAATAGACTTTCAGGTTCAAGTCTGACAAAAGCAATTTTCTGTTCAAGAGCCTTCAGTGGGGCTCTTTTGTCTATAGAGTGAAATGCAAAACTCAGCTTGGTGTTTAAGGTCTTCTAGAATCTAAATCCAACCTGATAGAAGTCTTCAATTTTTGCTGCTCAGGAAGCAGGCTTTCTGCATCTCCCCTCCTTTTCCTCCTCCCCCTTTTTTTTACTCCCAGGAAGAATAAGAAGCTCTTTGTGAAAGGTGGGAAGTAGTGCATGAAGGAGTTGAGAAGAGGTCCCCATCAACAGCAGAAGAAGGCTGATCTTTTGTCCTTCCTCTAGCTGAAACTGTTGGAGATAGAAATTTCTCTTGCCAAAATGTTTGATGTCCTAGTTCTATTACGAGCCTTTTTTTTTATTCTGCTAAACTACTTCACTTGGCAATCTCATCATGGATTTAGTTACCATCTCTTTGCTGATAATTTTCTATTCTACCTATCTTCCCCAACCAATCTGCTGACCTCAAATCTTGCATCTCCAATTACTTTTCAGATATCCCAAACTGGATATACAGTAGACAGCTTAAACTCAACACGTCCAAAGCGAAACTCATTATCTTTCCCCCTAAACCTGTCCACCACTGTCCTCCCAGTCCTTCAGGCTGGAGACCTAAATATTATTCTTGACTCCTCACTCTCTCTCGCTCCCACATATTCAATATGTTGCCATTGCATCTCTCCAATGTGTCCCCTTCTCTCCTCCGATGCTGTTACCACTTTGCTGGTGGGTCTGACCACCTCAAGTCTCTTCTCACTCTAATCTATACTCCATTTAGTCACTTAAGTGATTTTCCTAAAACATAGGTCCAACCATGTCACCCCTCTCCCTAATAAACTCCAATGGCTTCCTATCACCTCCAAGATCAAATGCAAATACTATTGATATTCAAAGACCTTCATAACCTTGCTCCCTCCTAACTTTCCTGGCTTCTTACACCTTATTCCCCTCCAGGTACTCTTTGACTCAGTGACACTGCCCACCTTGCCATTCCACAAACAAGACATTGCATCTCTAATCTCCAGGCATTTTCTCTGGTTGTCTCCCATGATTGGAAATATCCTCCCTCCTCATCTCTGCCTGCTGGATTCCCTGACTTCCTTCAGGTCCCAACTAAAATCCCATCGTCTATACAAAGCTGTTCTCAACCCCTCTTAATTCTAGTGCTTTTCTCTTTCTTAATTATTTCTAATGTTCCTATATCTAGCTTGTTAATACATATTTGTGGACTTGTTTCCCCTATCAGAGGGTTAGTTTCTTGAGAATAAGGATGATCTTTTGCCTTTTTTGTATCCCCAGACCTTAGCAGAGTTTCTGGTATGTAGTAGGTGCCTATTTATAGTAAATTTTTATTGACTGGTTGTCTGATTTGTGGAAGAGTCTGCTGGAGTTTTTGACTAGACCAAGAAGATTGTCAGTCTGAGAAGTTAATCAGAGCCTAGGAGTAGTTGAGTAAACTACAGTAATAATTATAGCTAAATGATTTTCCTAAAACATGGGTCTGTCTATGTAGCACCTCTATAATATTTATATAATACTTAAAGATTGTCAAAGCATTACATAAACATAAATAAATTACTATATGTCACATATGTATATGAAATCCCTTTTAGTCCTCACAATAACCTTGTGAAATAGATGTATTATTACTCCCCATTTTCCAAATGAAGATAGTGAGTGAGAGAAGTTAAGTGACCTGCCCAGAGTCACACAGCTAAGTAAGTGACTGATGCAAAATGTAACATCAGGTTTTCCTGACTCCAGATCTGGCATTCTATCCTCTACCTTTGAAGTGTTAAACTGCAAAACGCAATTGGGGTCAAAAATCAGATTAAAATGCAATTAGAAAATGTTTAACAAAATAATTTAAAATATAATACAATGTAGATAATGTTAATTTGTGGTTTTCTAAGTAAATATATACCCTGTAGTGATCTGTTTCTATTTGAGTTTGACACCACTTTGTTATACCATCTAGTTGTATCTATGAGTAGCATCTGAGACAAGAGACACCAAGACCTGAATGGAGATGGCATGACCAGGAGTGACACAAGGAGAGAAAGACTGTAAGCAGGAAATCCGCGACACAGCCGCAGCCATTTGCTGGAGTCTTTAGCAATAAGGCCATCTACAAGGTATCTACTTTGGCTGCATGCCTTCTCTGTCAACACATGATGACTCTTAGAGAGGCTTAGTTCCCAAGATACTCTGGAGGGGGGGAGTGGGAAAGAAAGGGACAAACCTTGGACTCATTTCAGAATGTGTGTAAATTCTGTTTAATTACTGTTTATTTTTTTGCCCCCAATTAAATGTTTTATTGTTTCTATGCTGCTGCCTTTACTAAATTTGTTAGCATGAAAAGCTAGAAACTCACCATTAGCAGTTCCCACAATTCAAAACTGAGTATATAAAGGGATTTTTTTAGCTCACTTTTCTCTCCTTTATATATCCTAAGTTACAGCCAAATTGAACTATATTTTGCATGACTCCATACATTTGTACAAGCTGGAATGTATTTCCTCACATACTGCTCTCAGAATCCTTATCTTTCCTCATGACTCAACTCAGGACACCTCCTCAAGGAAGCTTTCCTTTATTTTCCCACATTATTTCATTAAATTATCTTGTATTTTTTTATTTGAGTATAATCTGCACCATCCCAGTAGGTTCCAAACTTCTTGAGGGCAGTGCCTAGCATAGTACCTTGCACACATCACATACTTAAAAGCTGTTTGTGAGAATAAAATGAAGCTTCTATTTAGTATAACACAGCTGGAACATCTGGTCCTATACACAAATTCCTAGGTAAGCTTCCACACAATTGTTCCTAAAACTTTTCCATATTTCTTACTTCTTTCCCTCATTATTCTCATTCAGCCTGAGCATATTGAGAAAAAATCAGGCTCTCACCCAGAAGATTAACAGTTTATTCCCTCCAGCTGAAGACTAGATTCTTCTTCCCTGCCCAGCCCCACCCCCATGCTATGGTCAAATAAGTGAGAATCTCTGTGTAAAATCCAGCTCACAAGATTTGATGGGAAATGAGATTTATTTAAGAGCATTTAAAAATTGATCAAAATCCTCATTAAAATACTGATACATATGGTACATTTCTCATTAGATATTTTCAGTGTCAATCAAGAGAGAATAATCTCACAATTTATTTTGTTCTGTTCCAAATTAGCCCCAAGGCTATTTAAATGCATCACAAAACCAAATCTGCCTGATTGACAGAATGGCAGCAGCCCAGAGCACATTCATAATGCATATTCCAACTCCAGGAAAAGACAGTAGAGACTCAATGACAGAAAGGTTCATGTTTTCCTTGTAGCATTCTCAGGAGGTCACTGCAGTAGTCTGAGGGAGGGGGAGGTAAAAGGAGGAGACAAGTTAGTTATGTGGAACAATTTAAATGGCCATGGTCCAAATCCCACCTGTGTGCTTAGATATTCTTTATATGATTTTCCATATGAATGAACTACCTGATTGGAACATTATCAAAGACAAAATCATGCTCGAGATGGAAAATTCCACTTAGCAATTCATCTTGGGTTTGTCACAGCTCTTACAGTTTAAAAACATAGGTAGGTAGTGCAGGGGCTATAGCACTGGACTTGGAGTCAGAAAGACCTGAGTTCAAATCCTACCTCAGACATGTAATTAGCTACATAACTCTGAACAAATCATTTAACCTTGCTCCACCTCAGTTTCCTTGCCTATAAAATGGGAATAACATTAGCACCTACCTTACAGGGTTGTTGTGAAGATCAAATGAGATGGTATTTGTAAAGCGCTTAGCGCAGTGCCTGCTACATAGTAGGTACTTAAATAAATGCTTGTTTCCTTCCTTCCTGATTAGGCTTACTTCACCCTCATCAGCACACATAAGTCTTCCAGTAGGTCTCTGTAGATTTCAAATTTGTTGTTTCTTATTGCATATAATACTATATTACATTTATGTACCAGCATTTATTAGCCATGGTCCAATTGATAACTCTATGCCTTTTATTTATTTATTTATTAAGCAATCGGGGTTAAGTAACTTGCTCAAGGTTACACAGCCAGGTGTTTCTGGGTGGGTGCTAAGTGTCTGAGCCCTGGATTCGATCTCCAGGTCATCCCGACACTGGAGCCAGTGCTCTTACTCACTATGCTACCTGGCCGCCCCGACTCTATGCCTGTTAGAGGTGTTTTCCTCTTCCTAGAATGCATCCCTTCTGTGCCTCCTGCTCTTGGAATCTCTAGCTTTCTTCAAAGCACACCTCAGGCCCAAGGTCTGTGTTTAACCTCTTAATTACAAACACTGTCCTTCTTGATATTATTTTGTATAACTTTATAGTAATCTCCACTCCCTCCTGCCTAATTGAAAGTAAATTCTTTGAGAATAGCCACTGTTTCTTTCTTTTTTTTTTTAATCTGTTTCCCTAATGTCTAGAATAGTGCCTTGCAACGTTTTTTTGGTACAGATTTGTGATTTTATTAGTATAAAAAACTCCCTATGAGGTAACTTCCTCTATCAAAGCAAATTATTCTTTAACTTATTATTATAGAGCATTGACTACAGAACTGAGGCATTAAATGACTTATTATTTAACTCAGACTCCTCACACAACTAGTATATTTGTCAGAGATGGGCCTTGAACCCAGGTTTTTGGGACTCCTCCAGTCTTGTGACATGCTACCTTCTCATCTTATACATAGTTAGTAATTAAAGAAATATTCGTTAATTGATTTAAATTGAATAAAATTCAATTGGCAGAAATAACTGTGATGGATAAAACACTAGAAATAGTCAGAGACTGGAGGACTCCTTCATTTGGGAATATCAGGGATGTTAAGATCACTTGGTGGGGATGTTAAGTATAAAACCAGAAAGCCACAGCCTAGAACCAAAAGCAACTGATGACCTTTGTTCCTTCTTTTTTCCAGCTGGTGAATCCGTGAGGAGACCATTATCAACAGTATGAATGTTGGGGCCTCAATCATTGAAGTCTTCTTATGTCTTTGGCAATTTTATTTGTCTCCAAGGAGCACTGGATGGAAGGGTTTCTTGCAGCATTATGGAGTTTGCTGTGTGGTTGGTTTCATCTTAACTGTGCTCTTATATCTTGGCTTGTATTGGTTCCTGTCATCCTCGGCAATCTTCTTCATTC
This sequence comes from Petaurus breviceps papuanus, assembly GCF_028583685.1. NCBI lineage: Eukaryota > Metazoa > Chordata > Mammalia > Diprotodontia > Petauridae > Petaurus > Petaurus breviceps. The sequence continues at coordinate 57,041,184 of NW_027187460.1, read as the reverse complement.
CTTTATGGATTATTATGTCAATCCTACTGTGTTGGTCCAAGCATATACGCTGCTTTGCTGTTCTCTTCTTTCTCTCTTGTGGACTACGTGAAGGCAGAAATGCTCTGATTGCTGCTGGAACAGGGATCGTGACATTTGGCCACGTGAAAAATATCTTCCATAACCTGAAAGGCCTGCTGGAAGGGATGACCTGTAACCTCAGTATCAAAAGCTTTACTATCCATTTCCCTCTCTTGAACAAATACATTGAAGTAATTCAGTGGCTTTATAGTCTTGTCACAGATATCAGTCTATTTGAAGAGATTGTCTCTTGGAATCACACCTTGGCCATGTCTATTCTCAGTCCCAGCAAAGCCTTTCAGATTAGGCTAAATGACACCAAAGAAGAAATCCTAAGTGTAATAGACCATATAACCACTGTCACAGAGGTAGTATCTTCTCTGGGCCAAGGACTATTGACCATCGCTGGGTTTGCTCTAGTTCTTCTCAGCACAGGACTCTTCATGAAACGCTTCTTGGGCCCCCAGAGTTGTAGATTTGAAAACATCTATATCACCAGGGAATTCATGCAGTTTGATGAAAGTGAGAGGCATCACAAAAGACCCTGTGTCCTTCCACTTAATAAGCAGGAAAGAAAGAAATACATTATCATTCCTTCCATCTGCTTGACTCCTAAGGAGAAGAGAAACCTTGGACTGTTTTTCCTCCCCATACTGACTAATCTCTATGTCTGGGCCATGTTTGCAGCCATGGATTATGGGTTGTATCAGCTCATTTCCTCAGTAAACAAACATCTCCAAAACTTGCCAGGAATGGAGGTTCACTTGAAACTGTACAATGAGGTAAGTGAGGATCATGGATCATAGATTTAGACATGAAAGGGACCTCAGAGGCTATCCAGTCCAACCACCTTATTTTACAGATGAGGAAACCGAATGGAAGGGAATTATGTGACTTGCCCAGCTAGTAAGAGAGGCAGGATTTGAATCTAGGTCCTCAGACCCTAGGTCTAATGTGCTTTCAATTAAATTACATTCTTACTGCCTTTGAACTCAGAGATATAGAGAGATGATAGGTAGTGAGAATACAAAGGACTCTTAAAGTTTTGAGCTAGCTTTGTGTGATTTTAGGCCAGGAAATGTATATCCTATCTTCTTAGATTCAGCTAGCTTGTGTGACTTTAGGCTAATCACAACTCTTTTAAATTAGTTTCCTTTAAAAAAAAAACAGACCATTTTTATTAAAACAAATAAATAAACAAGTTTTCAAGGTAGGTCCTTCCAGGGGTTTAAGATGATAATTTTATCTATGGTAAGAAGGAATTCTAATGAATAGATTCATATTAAGGGCAATAATACATCTATGGGATATAACAATAATTGTAGCCAACATTCATATAGTGTCTTAAGGTTTGCAAACTGTTTCATAAATACTGCCTCATTTTATCCTCACACAACTCTGGGAAGTAGATACTATTATTATCCCCATTTGATAGGTGAGGAAACTGAGGTCCAGAAAGATTAAGGAGCTTTCCCATGGTCATATGCCTAGTAAGGTCTGACGTCAAATTTTAACTTGGGACTTCCTATCTAAAGGTCCAGGGCTCTGTTCACTGTTGCCTCTAATTTTGTTTATATTACCCTTTCCTCACAACAACTGTATGAGACAAATGGCATTATCATCTTCTATGGTCAGCATCTATGTCATTCTACCTCCCAAGTCCCTGCCTTCACACTGTTCTGCATGCCTCAGATGTACTCCCTCTTTACCCCTGCCTTGCTTTTCTCCCCTTAAGACTTGACTCAAGGATCATCTTCTGCATGTAGACTTGCCTGATGCTTCAACTACTAGAGTTCTCCTTCCTAAACTGCCTTGCATTTCACTACTTTGTATCTATTTGAATTTATTCACTTTGCATTTATGCTGCATATATATTTTATAGGTCATTGTTGTCTCTCCCATAAGAAAGTGAGTAGAGATTATTTCATTCTTTGTGCTTTTATCTGCAGTGTAAGTTGTAGTCACTTAATAAATACTTGTTGACTGATGAATCAATGTTCATTTTACAGATAAGGAAACTCAGGCTGAAAGTTTAAGTTACTTGCCTATGATCACACAGTAACTTACAGTTTGTAAATGAAATGATTATGGATATTAAACAATGACCATTCTTGGGCAAGTCAATTAACTTCTTTGTGCCTCAGTTTCCTCCTCTGTAAAATGAAGTGGTTGAACAAAGTGCTCTTTGAAGCCCCTTGCAACTCTAGATTTACAATCCTGTGATCCAAAAGGAGGAAACTTGGATGAAATAATGAGAAATTTGTGCCAAGTCCTCTCCAACTCTCCAACTCAAATCTGTCATTCTAAGATCAATTTGGAGGCACGATAGCTTTTATTTACAAACAGGAACTGAAATTTCCCTTTCAGATAGTATTTGACTTCTGAGTTGTAATTAGAGGCAATATAGTACATTGGAAAAAATATTGGATTTAGAATTAGAGAGGTTAGGTTCAAATTCCATGGTAGAAAATGTTCTATTGCTAGTAATAATATTATGCTACTTCATCAATCACTTTTGCTTTGAACTCAATGTATCTTCTGGCTGTTTAGCAAAAGTACATATATTGGGTGAGAATCAGGGAGCTATGGTTTGCAGAACCACAAAGTACCTTAAACTTAGGAGTAGATTTTTGGGGGGCCCACATGGGAGAGGGAGATTCCTCAGGTTTCTTTGGAGAGAGGATCCATTAAATGCATGTGAGTAGGAAGGAGAGAGAAGGAAAAGAAAGGACAAATAGCAAGGATTGTGGGAAAGAAAGACAGGAAGGAAGGAAGGAAGGAAGGAAGGAAGGAAGGAAGGAAGGAAGGAAAGAAGGAAGGAAGGAAGGGAGGAAGGAAAGGGAGAGGGAACAAAAGTAAAAAAAAAAAAAGAGGGAGATGGAAGTAGAAGAGGTAAGAGAGTAGTCTTATTTTTGCCAGACCAAATACAGTTATTTTAAATTCTTTTGAATTTTATTTTGTTGGTTGCAAGTTGAAACAGAGGTTCTGTCATTCCTGGAACTTACTCTAAGAACTTGGAGCCCTGGGGTGCCTTATCATTAATTCCTTGAGCCTAGGAAGGGGGATGGGGTGATATTCAGTGTAATCAGCATGAAAAAGCTAAGTAAATGAGAGAACAAGTAAAATGTACCTGCTGAGAAGTAAGGAAGGAATCTGAGAGGAGAGACTATTTAGATTTAAACAAGAAGTATCTAATGCTCTTTAAAATGTTTGCCATGCTGTATAAATACAGATACTAGCCTACATAATGGAATTGAAAATGAGAGATAAAGTACCATTTCCATTGTTCTCTCCTATATTTTTCAGTCTAAGATCAAATTCATATATCAGTTGCCAAATTAATGAAATTCAGGAATGTTTATAAATTTTGTGATGTTTTCCATTGCTGGTTATTGCTTTCCTTGCCCCCAAAGTCAATACAATCTCTCTCTCTCTCTCTCTCTCTCTCTCTCTCTCTCTCTCTCTCTCT
>NW_027187460.1:56879696-57037645 GCF_028583685.1 Petaurus breviceps papuanus | reverse complement strand
TCTCTCTCTCTCTCTCTCTCTCTCTCTCTCTCTCTCTCTCTCTCTCTCTCTCTCTCTCTCTCTCTCTCTCTCTCTCTCACACACACACACAAACACACACACAACATATATACACAACACACATACACAACACACACACATTTCCATGGATATAGAAAGAAAATGAAAAGGTGGGAACTCAAAACCTGAAGGATTTCAAGCCTTCAGTGTAAGGAGTGAAAAGGCAAAGCATTACAAAGCAGGCCAGAGGATAAACAAGACAGGACAGGGAATGATAAGGAGTGACAAGGAGGGGGCAGAGAATGGAAATAATTGGGAAATAGGAGGTTTCCCAATGGGGAAGCAAGACAGAGCTTGTTAAAATTCTTTTCCTTTTGCCATTGGATTCTCCATAAGGTGCTAAATGTCGGAATCTATTATTTGAGTGGTTTGTTCACATGGTCTATGTAAGCAGGTCCCCTTAGATTTTTCAAGCATGTTGGTTTGTGAAGAACAATTAATAGTATCATAGGTTGAAAGTTGGAAGGAACCTCACAGCTCATTCAGTTCAACTCTCCTCATTTTACAGACGAGAAAAAGGAGCCTCCAATAGAGAAAGTAACTTGCCCAAGGTCACCAGGCTAGCGACACTATGCTGTTGAAAGATGAAATGTCCCAGGTCTGGAGGGTGAATTGAAGTAGAGACAAACCCGAGTCAGTGAGTCAAGCTAGAAGTCTGCCCCATTAGTCTAAGAGAAAAGAAATGATGGCCTGACCTAGGGTAGTGGCTGAGGAACACTTTACGAATCACCCTGCTTTCCTGAAAGAGTTAAGTACAAAAATGTTTACTCACTGCATTTATAACACAACTTTCCAACCCTCATATCCCTGCTTAGATGCCTTGATGAAATGCCTACTGCACCACCATGAAATTGGCCACATGCTGCTTTGTTATTGCAGGATTTCTCATCAGCCATTAAGTCGGGGTGTTACGGCAATTTCAATAGTAGGAAAGAACAGGTACATTTGCTCAGAAGAACTAAACTTACCTATTAAGATGCAGAGGTTCATTTTTTATTTTGTTAATTAGGGATAGGTCACTGAAATAGTCTCCCTTGCTTTCTTCCCTAAACAACAGGCTAGTAATCCTCTCTCCCACACTTCTATGGTCCTCCAGTGCCTCTGTTACATGTAAACATAGGGAAGGAGAATAAGTTGATCCCTGGGTATGATCAAGATAGCACTCTAGGTCTGTGGACACAAGAGTAGTGGGGTGCTGGGATAGTAATCCTGGACCTCGCTAAACATCACACTGCCCTGAGATTAATTCTCAAGCCCCAAGGTACCTCATTTAAACTGGAATATGTTATTCATGGGTAGGATCTGGTCCATTAATTCCTGTTTTCCAAATGAGAAAACTAATCCACAGAGAGATTAAATGACTTTCCCAGGTCAGGGTAAAAAGCTGAATCAACAAACCTGACTATCCTTACTGGCTTCATTACATGACTATCAATGTCAGTTCCTTAATTCTGGGCCAGTCTTAAGCAGTTCACATTGACCTTGGGATGGTACCTGTTTCATCCATTTTTTTTCTTCAATCAGGAAGGCAAATATTCCTAGCCCAGAATATACCCCAGAAACACAAAACATTATTCTATTTTTAAAGACCTCCAAGAAAAAAAAATGTGGAAGAAACATTAGAAAAGAAGTTTCTATTGTGGAGTATATTTTAGTCTAACATTATTTTGTCTAACATATTTTGTCTAACAACAAGCATGATAACCTTCTATGGTCACAGAATGTTGTTTCAGAAGATATCTTAAGTCTCTTATTTATACCAGACTAGAATATTCCTGTCTGTATGGCAAGGCTGGTTCCCTAGGGATGAGCTACATAGAATCTAGCCCCACCTTTTATTGGAACTAGATCCAGATGAGAATACTCTCTTCATCTTCTTGCATTAAGTTTTTAATTAAATGTGGGAAATAAAAGCTAAGAATGGCAGAACTGTATGAAGTTGCAGCATTGAAAAAGAAAAGATGTAGACATCAAAACCAGATGGGTTTTAAGCAATAAAGACCCATTTATTATTACATTTATATAGTGCTTTGAAGTTTTAAAAGTACTATAAACATATATATATATATATGATATAACATATCTGATATCTTTTCATCCTCACAATTCTTTGAGGTAGGCACTTTAGGCATTATTGAACCCATTTTACAGATGAGAAAATAGAGCCTCAGAAAGATTAAGTGACTTGCCTGTAATCAATACTAACTAGTAGTGAGTAGCATTCAAATTCAGACCTAACTCTAAAGCCAGCAATTTCTCCACTAAAACCCTGCTTTGACTTTTTGGCCCTTCATACTATGGCTTATTTCTTCCTTTCAGTCTTATTGCCCTCCACGTCCTCTACAATCCAATGACACTGGACTCCTTTCTGTTCCTTCATATACAACATTTCATCTTCCAACTCTACACATTTTCATTGGTTGTTCTCCTCTTCCCCTCAACTTCCTGGTGTTCTCCAAATCTCAGCTACAGTTCAACCTTCTGCAAATCATCTTCTCCATCCTTCACAATCCTACGGCTTTCCCCCTGACATTATCTCCAGATCACCCTGTATATATCTTGTCTGTTCATAGTTGTTTATAAGTTGGCTCCGCCATTACACTTTGAGCTCCTTGGCAACAGGGACTATTTTTACCTTTCTTTCCAAATGCAGAACTTAGTATAGAGCCTGGCATACAATAGGTGTTTAATAAAGGCTAATTAATTTCACTTGACTTTGCTTGTGTTTCAGGTGAAGGACAATCATGACATCATAAATGACTCTTCCTTTTATTTATCCCTGTTTGAACCCAACTGCATCCCCAAACCTGAACTCCTTATGTCTAAAACATGGATCCCACTAAGTGTCATCATCCTGATGTTGGTGGTGCTGGGTTTGCTGTCTTCCATCCTGATGCAATTTAAAATCCTAGTGTCTGGGTCATTCTACCGTGATGTAGAGAGAGACCGGATACAATATCTGCATGCCAAGATCCTTAGGAGAAGATCAAAGCAACCACTGAGGAAAGGAAAAAAGAAACTGAGGCAATTTGTTACAGAGGTAAGGGAGAGGGCATGGGACAAAAGAATCCCAACACTACCTCTAATTTAATCTAAGAATCAGACTATTTACATTTACCAGTGTACACTACCAGTGTCAAAAATGATGGTAACAGACTTCTTTTTTTTTTTTTACCACTTTGACATTTATTGCACTTTGAAGTCTGACAGTAAATGTTGGAAGAGGGATTCAAAGTCAGGTCTTATTCATTCTAAGGGCAACATATTTATATCCCTTTGTACCACAATGATTCCTATCAAAGCAATACTCCAGGCCCACATTAAAATTGTATATGTAAAGGAAATGAGGTTTGTGATTCTATGATAGGAAGACCTGCATTCAAGTTCTGTCTCTGACACATATTGATATGTAATCCTGGACAAGTCATTGAACCTCTGAGTTGCTATTTGTCCATCATTCTGGAAAGAGGACCATTACATCAGGGGCTGAAGCCATGACTTGCAAATCAATTGGATTGAGTGAGGGAGGGCTGTGCAAGATTACAAGCCTCACTTTCTCCTCTAGAATCATTTGAGTCCAGTGGCAAGATATAGATCAGGAGGACTAGAGAAGGCCCTGCAACTTCTGAGTAGGTAGGCAAAAAGTAGAGGGAGTTTTATAATCTGGAAGTTCCTTATACCAATGAATTCATGGGTCTAGTCCCTATTCCACAACAGACAAATCTTTGGGGGCATCATGCATTTGTGCATTAAAGGCATAGCTATTAGGATTTTGTTTTGTTTTCTCTAACTAAGAAAGCAGTTAAGACCTACAAAATGTCTCATTAAAATTTATTTCAAACCTGATTGTTGCCACACTAAAGGGAGGTTTCCTGATTTTTTTAAGGGCCCACTCAATCATATCACCATATTGTACTCTCTCGGTTCTCCTCCTTTAGTGTATGTTAATTGAGGAATTAATTAACAAGTGAACATGCATTAAGTATTTCCTATGCAGTAGGTTCTGTGCTAGGTGTTGGGGATGCAATGACAAAAATGCCCTCAAGGAGTTTACATTCAATGGGGGAAAGCAATTTATGCATGGATAGCACCCTGGACAGCTGCTTGCCCCCAAGAATATCCTGAGCTTCTATGAATCCCAGGTTAACCCTGGAATCTGTCTCCAAGGGGGGAGAGGTGTCAGAATATTTTTGACTCATAGGAAATCTGACTCCTCCTCTTTCTCCTCCTCATCTTCCTCCTCCTCTTTTTCCTCCTCCTCCTTTTCCATCTCTTTCTCTTCCCCTCCTCCTCCTCTTCCTCCTTCTTCCTCACCTTCTCCCTTTTCCTCTCCCTCTGTATCTCCTTCCTCCTCCTTTTCCTGTCATTTCAGTTATGTCTGACTCTCCATGACCCTATTTGGGGTTTTCTTGGTAAAGATACTTCAGTGGTTTGCCATTTGCTTCTCCAGCTCATTTTACAGATGAAAAAAATGAGGTAAACAAGGTTACCTGATATGCCCAGGGTCACAAAGCTAGTAGGTGTCTGAAGCCAGACTTGAACTCAGGAAGATGTCTTCCTGACTCCCAGGGCCAATGTTTTATCTACTGGGCCACCTAGCTGCCCCAAATATGGGTTTCTAACCTCTCATATAGGCATTCAAGGCTCAAATATGAATGTAAGATACTGAACAGTCTTTATTCACCAACAATGCAAATTAGTGTTATTCATCCTTCAAAGAGGCCTGAATACTTCAGGGTTGTGCAAAGTCATCATCCTCACTTTCTCCTCCAGAATCATCTGAGTCCAGTGGAGACAGGAGATGGCTTTGGATTCAGTGGCAGACCTTGACCTTTTTAAACTAAGGTCTTTTTCGTGTCTCATTTTGTTTGCAGCTATACCCATTGAGCTATTTAAGATTAGGTAAAAATTGAGGCAGAAGATGGCCTAGTTTGCTTCTGGAAAGAATCAGTCTGGGAGGAGAAGGCCCTCAGGGTTTCTGGCCAAAACCAAAATAATTGCTATTTACACTCTCTCTGAGTCATCAAAACCCAAGAAATGAGCAAATTAGGCTTGGACTGGGACCTATTATAGGCCCAATCTGTAAGAGCCGGAGAGATTTGGATTTAAAGGCATAGTCAAGTAGCTCCATTTGAATCCCCATGGGTTTTATCAAAGTCTGTTTTTCCAGAGCCCTATTTAAAAAAAAAAAATCAAACTATATAAGACCAGAGTTAATCATCACAGTTCGTTTGTTTGTTTGTTTTAAATAGAATAAGTAGGGAAGAAAAAACATCTAGTCCCTAAGCATATCACAAGATATCTTGTGAGGTTAAAGTGATCAAAATTTATATTCCTTTGGACAAAGCACCCACTTGTAAGGGTATAATTCTCCTTGCGGACAGAGGGAGAGAAGGAAAGAAGGAAGGAAGAAAGGAAGGAAGGAAGGAAGGAAGGAAGGAAGGAAGGAAGGAAGGAAGGAAGGAAGGAAGAAAGGAAGGAAGGAAGGAAGGAAGGAAGGAAAGATACCATGTAGGTGTTGTCTTGACTTGCACATGAATTGGATTTAAGTGAGGTAGAGCTGTACAAAGTTACCAGCCTCACTCTCTTCTAGAGTTCTCTGAGTCCAGTGGCAAGACATAGGTCAGGAAAATTCATGCAAAATGAATAAGAGGCTAAGGACTTTCAAGAGTCTATGTACAAATATAGAAGTAAAAAGCATTCCAGTAATCTACTAGATTCTTGCTTCAGATGGCAAAAACACTGTGAGAATACTGAATAAATGTTTCCCATCCACCTTTCACATGCACTATCCAAGCAATTCACAGCAATATCATGGAGGATTGAAAAGGCCTGTATTTCATGATCCCTATGATGTGGCTTTAGTCCTTCAGTTCCAGGAAGTCCTCTCCCTTCTCCTAATCACTTGCTGAGGACATTTCTCTCTTGAAGGTCGATGATTGACTCTAGACCTCAGAAATTTTAATGCTTTGGGGACTTTAAAATATGGATCTCTAGAACTTTGAGCTAGATCCTAAGCCAAGGGGATAAAAATACAAGCAAAAGAGAAAGCTTACATTTAAAACACAAAAGGAAGCTGATAAGGGGTGTGAAGGAGGAGAGTAAGACATTACTAGTCTTGAGCATGACAGAGAATTCTGGGGGTTGTCAGGTTGGTGAGAAATGAAGAGATTGGTGGCCTGGGTGCCCTCCTTAAATGGAGGTTCTAAGAGGAGCCATGGAATCAGAGAAAAGAGCCACAAGTTTGGAGAGAAGACATGTGAATCCCAGGACTGAAGTCATCTTCCAGGATGAAGAGTTTACTGGGGCATGGTGGACAAGTACAGAGGAGTGTAGCACCTAGAAGGGAACAAGATGTAAGAAGGCTGAAAAAGTAGGAAGGAGCCAAGCAAGGCTCAGTTTCATTATCTATCAAATGAGGTTGGATTTTATAATTTCTAAGGTCCTTTCCAGCTATGATATTCTGATCCCTTCCATCTGTCTCGTCCTACGAGTTGCCCCCTCTGTCATTCCCACTATTTCACCTATTTTCTTTTTGGAGGGCAATTGGGGTTAAGTAACTTGCCCAAGGTTACATGGCTAGTTTTTTGTGTGTGGATGTTAAGTGTCTGAGGGCTGAATGGAACTCGGGTCCTCCCTGACTCCGGGGCTGGTGCTTTACTCACTGTGCCACCTAGCCTCCCCGCTTTCACCTATTTTCAACCTCTTCCTCTCTTCTGGCTCGTTTCCTGTTGCCTACAAACATGGCCATGTCTCCCCTGTCCTGCAAAAAGCCCCACTTGATCCTTCTGTCCCCATTATCATCCTGTGTCTTCTACTTACAATAGTTAAATTCAAAAAAGTCTGTCTACAATAGGTGCCTTCACTTTCTCTCCTTTCACTCTCTTCTTACCTCCTTACAATCTGACTTCTGATCTTATCAAGCCAGCAAAACTGCTCTCTCGACTAATCTTACTAATGATTCCTTATTTGCCAAATCCAATGACCTTTTCTCTATCCTCATTCTCCTTGACCTATCTTTAGCCCTTGACATGGTTGGTCACTCTGTCTTCCTTGACATTTTCTTGTCTGTGTTTAGGGAACCATTCTCTCCTGGCTTTTTTTCCCCCCATCCTACCTTATCATGCCTCTATCTTCTTTGCTGGATCTTCCTCCAGATCATGCCCTCTAACCACAGGTGTCACTCAGTGTTCTGTCCAGGGCCCTCTTCTCTTCTCTCTTTATACAATAATTTTTACTTCTCCCAGGGATTTAATTACCATCTCTGCTGGTGATTCTTATATCTACCTATCCTGTCACATTCTCTCTGCTGATCTCTAATCTCCCATCTTCAACTGTCTCAGACTGAATGTCCAAGAGACACCTTAAACCAAATATCTCCAAAGAAGAACTCATTACCCCTTTCCCTCCCTCTGCATTCTCACACTCTTTACTTCCCTATTACTGCAGAAGGCAACACCATATTCCCAGTCTTTTAGGCTAGAAACCTAGGAGTCATCCTGGATTCCTCAGTATCTCTTACCCCACTCCCACCCTCCATGTCCAAGTTGTTACCAAGGCCTGTCAATTTCACTTTTGCAACATCTCTCCCATACACTTCCTTCCCCCTCTGATGTTGCTACCATTCTAGAGCAAGCCTTCAATACCTCACTCCTGCATTACTGCAAAAGCCTGCTGGTGGGTCTGCCTGGCTCATATCTCTCACCACTCCAATTCATCCTCCATTCACCCACAAAAGAATTTTATAAGCACAGGTTTATCATGTCATACACACAAACACACACACACACACACTCCACTCCCTATCCCCCATCCCCAACTACACTCAATAAACTCTAGTGGCTTCCTATTGGTTTCAGGATCAAATACAAAATTATCTGTTTGGCATTCAAAACGCTTCATAACCTAACCCTCTCCTACCTTTCCAGTCATGCACCTTACTCTCTGGACAAGTGCTTTTAATACACTGACACTTGCCTCTTGGCTGTACCAGGAATAAAAGACTCCATCTCTATTGGCTCTGGGCACTTTTTCTGACTGTACCCCATGCCTGGAATGCTCTCCATCCTCCTCTATGACTACTGATCTCTCTGGCTTCCTTTAAATTTCCACCTTCTACTGGAAGCCTTCCCCGACCCCTCTTAATTCCAGTGCCTTCCCTCTGTTAATTACTTGTTTTCTATATATTTGTTTGCATGCTCTCTCCCCCATTAGATTGTAAGATCCTTGAGGACAATGACTGTCTTCTGCCTCTTTTTGTATCTCTAGCACTTAGGACAGTGCTGGCCACACAGCAGGGACTTAATAAATGTTTATTGATTGATCCAGTGAAAATGGAAATTATGATACTTTCATAGGAGAAGCTGTACTCAGATAGGATATACCTGAAGACATCTACTGAGCCTTAGTCAATAAATCATTAGAAGGCAATTCCAGCCCACAAAGTCCAATCAGTAAGGTGTCAGTGCATGAGTGCCCCTCCAGGAGAGGTGGCAATCAGTTACATTGGCTTTAGGAGTATCTGTTCTTCCCATTCTCTACTCCTTCCCCCCAAATGTAAGTTCTTTGAGGGCAGAGACTAATTAAACAAACAAATCTTGGTGTTCCTAGTACCTCCCACAATGCCTTGTACTGAGTTGACAATTTAATAAATGTTTGTAGAATTAAATTGAATTGTCCTCCACTGCTCCTTCCCCTCCCAAGAAGGAAGGTAAGAGCTTTCAAAGACTCCTCTTAGGTTCATGGAACCGTGCAGTAACTTCTACAAATACCTGGTATTTGAAGCTAATTTGATTCCAATTTGCCTTTCCCATCTTTTTCAGCTACATTTCTGGTTTCCAGTCCTGAAAATGTTTGGGGAGGGCGAAGTATCCCCTGCAAACAAAAACAATCCTTGAAAAATTCCAAGCAGCTCTTCAGCTAAATTTATCTCAGCAGCTCCCCTCAGATTTATGGATGGTTGGCACGTGTCACGGTTCATTCCCAACTGTATGGAAATGTGACATTTACTTTCATTTTATAGGCTTTGAATTTTCAGGTCCAGCACTCAAGAACTCTAGAGGCTGCTTATTTCCTCCAGGGTACATATTATGTACAATTAGCCTGGGCTGCCACCAGTTTGGCAGAAGGGGGAGGGTCAAGTGCAGGAGGAGTTTGATTGTAACTTTGTAATGAGGAGCAAGGTAATGTGGAGAAAAGGAAACAAGCATTTTTATAGTGCCTACTATGTGCCAGGCACTGTGCTAAAACCTTTTACAAATATTATCTCATTTGATTCTCTTGCAACAACCTTCGAGGTAGAGGCTGTTGTTTATTACCCTTGTTTTATAGATGAGGAAACTGAGGGAGGTTAAGTGACTTGTCTAGGGTCACACAATTGGTTAAGTATCTGAGTATGGATTTGAAAGCATCCTGCCTCCAGACTAAGTGTTCTATCCACTGTACCAGTAGCTACTTAGTGGAAAGGTTATTGGATTTGGAGAAATCTGTTTCCAAATCCTACCTTTGACATTTACTGAGTGGCTATAGGAAAGTTACTTTGCCTCAGTTTTCTCATCTGTAAAAAAGACAATATTAGGTGACACAGTGGATAAAGCACTGACCTTGGAATCAGGAAGACTCCTCTTCATGAGTTCTTAATCCAACTTCAGACACTTACTGTGTGACTCTGAGCAAGTCACTGAACTCTGCCTCAATTCCTATTTGTAAAATGAACTAGAGAAGGGAATGACAAGCCACTCCAGTATCTTTGCCAAGAAAACCCCAAAATGAGGTCACAGAGAGTCAGACATGACTGACCAACAACCTAACTCATAGGGTTGCTATGAGAATCAAATGAAATAGTGTGCTTATAAAGCACTTTTTAAACCTTCAGCACTAAAAGTAAATGACAGCTATCATCATTAATAATGTAGTCTGTGGTATTAATAGGCATTTGATTTGAGTCAAATCTTTGGATTAAAGCACATGCCTTGTTCCAACTCTGGACAGCATAACCAAGGCATGGGTGTTCTTCTGCTTGTAAATGACCATAATTAAGGGTGAAATGCCAAAGAGGAAATAATTCATTTAACACAAACTTGTAAAAATGGCTATAGATGTCCTAGGAAGCAAACCACCAGAAAAGTTTTGTGTTTGAAGGGCTCTTTTAAAGCAGAGAAAGTGAAATTGAAAATTGACATTTTTCACTTGCAAAGCCCTCTGGTCTAACAACAGAAGTCTCGCACTGGTCCACAAAATAGCTTCCATTTACTTAACTGTTGAAAGTGGTTTCCTGCCCAGTAGAAAGTAAGCCCCTTGAAGGCAAGCACTGTTTTTATCTTTTTTTTTTTTTTAAAGCAATAAGGGTTAAGTAACTTGCTCAAGGTTACACGGCCAGGTGTTTCTGGGTGGGTGCTAAGTGTCTGAGCCCGGGATTCGATCTCAAGGTCTTCTCAACACTGGAGCCGGTGCTCTTACTCGCTGTGCTACCTGGCCACCCCACTTTTTATCTTTTTATCCTCTGCTTTGAACAAGGTAGAAAAAGAAGGAATCTGGGAGCTCAAAGAATGAGTCAGTGAGTGAGTAAATTTGCATATCTATAGAACCTGAGATGGAACCTTAGTGGCCTATCTTCCCCTAGTAACCTTGTCTCCCTGGATTAGTTTTATGAGAATCTTCAGAAGCTGTTTGCAGAAGAGTCCAATGCTATAGCAAGACAGGTGTTCATATCACAATATCTCTAGTCCCATTCATTACAACAAAAGAACACATGAGACATGTGGGAATTAAAATAATGACTGCCATTTATGGAGTGCTCCAAGGTTTGCAAGACCTTGCAAACACATGCAATAAAATTACACATTACAATTAATTACACATGCAATAAAATAGGAGTCTGAGCAAAATGAGCAGCTCTGCATATGAACCAGATCTAATTTGATGCTTACAACAGTCTTGAGAACCAAGTGCTAGAGAGGTAGCTTGTGCTGGCAAGAGTTTCTGGTTCTGGAATTGAATAACTCAGGTTTGAACCCTTGCTCTGTCTGCCATTTGCTGCCTGTCTGACTTTGGAAAAGGGACTCCTTTGGATCTTAGTTTCTCCATCTGAAAGTGAAGGCTTTTGGACTCCTCAATAAATGAGTGCTGAAGTCCTTTCCAGTTCTGCATCAATGATCTTCTGACTACAGATAAGGAAGCTGAAGCTAAGAAATTTTCGGTGATTTGCCCAGTGCCACAAGGTTACTAAGTTTCTGAGGCATGATTTGAACCTAGTTCTTCCTGAATCCAAGTTTAAGACTTGCTCTACTCTACCACACTACCTTCTGAAAAAAGGGAGTGTGGTCTGTGCAACCTAGTTCAGTCAATAATTTTAGTTATCTCTTGTACTTTGATGTGTTTAAAAAAAATAAACTTGTAATAAGTAATAAAAGAGCCAAATTGTGTTAAATTGTTTGCATTTACTTTTTTGAGTGAATATTATCCATACCAAGGTGGAGGTGGGGGTGGTGATTCTGTCTGAGAAATGATTGACTATTTTTAATTTACATTGATTTTTTTTTAGGCTTGTCAGTAGATTATAGGACTGTAGATTTGAATGTGGATGGGACGTTTTATGCCATCTAGTCCCACCTATACAGTTTATAGCTGAAGACCCTGATGTTCAGGGAAACACAGACATTAAGTAACAATCCAAGTCCTGTGCAGAGATTCTAGCCATGCTAGTTACAGCCTTATAACTTTTCTATCCTGATCCTCAGCTTCTTTATCTGTAAAACAAGGGAAGTGAACCAGATGATCTTCAAGGTTCCTTTACTTCTTAACACTTTGGAACTATGACCCATTAAATCCAATGGGTAGCAATTTCTAGAGGCAACATAGTATAGTAGACAGGGAGAGGGGCTTAGAATATGTAAGACCAGGATTCAAATCTAGAAGTTACTAACTAACTGTGTAATTCCATGCACATTATCTATCCTCTTTGACCTTCAAGCACCTCCGTAAAACTTCTGTACTAAGTCACAAATAGGTTACTAACTTTCTATCTCACTTGAAACTTAGAACAACCCTTCCTCTTTCATCCTCACCATTTTCTTCCTAATCTTTAATATCTCTTTATCTATTGGCTTCATCCACACTGCCCACAAAGATACCCAAACCTCTCTCATATGTAAGGAAAAAAAAAGCTTTCACTTGACTTCTTGTGGCCGCATTTCCCAGGTTCTAGATAATTTTGGGGGTAGAATCTTCCAGACCATAGCTCATAAGTTCCCATCAAAGTGTTTTACTTTACACTAGCCTGTCAGATGAAATACCTGGTTAATAACAAAGGCAGTCATAACTCCAATTCTAGCACTTTATCCATGATACCAACTCCTAGGAATTTTATATGGGATAAAGAGATAAAAAAGGTGTTCCTATATGAAGATATGCACAAATAGGGGACATAAGTGACAAGGTCACATACACAGAGAATTTTCAAAAGTTTTCTTTGTCTTTAACTGATTGAAATGATGTCAGTCTATTTCCCCACATGCATTGCTCTATATTTCAGGAATTGCTGTCCATTGCTCTCTGTCAACAATAGGTCTCTTCTGATTTCTACCTAGAGTTGTTTGCAACTGCCCCCTCCAAATATTGCTGTCTGTTCTAGGCATTCATCGACTCTAATTTCCTACTCTTTGAATTTTTTTTTTCTGGCTGAATTCTCACCCACCCATCATGCCAGGAATTCTCATCCTCATGTCCACCTCCTGGCCTCCTCAGCTTTCTTCAAGTCCCAGCTAAGTTCTCAGCCTTCACAGGATGTCTTTATCAATTGCCCTTAATGCAATTGCATTCCCTTTATTGATTATCTTTCTATCTGAAATGTACACGTGCATGTATGCATGTAAACACATACATATACACCTATATCTATTTAAATACACACATGTATATGCATTATGTAAATATATACACAGATACATCTCTAAATACATGTGTGTAAATATATGTGTACACACACCCATATATATATATATAAAACACATCTCTATTTAGTATATAGTGATTTGTGTGTTGTTTCCTTCTTTAGAGTATGTGCTCCCTGAGAGCAGGAACTGTGTTTTGCTTTCCTTTGAACCACCAGTGCTTAACCCAGTGCTTGGCAAATACCAGATGTTTAATAACTGCTTGTTGACTTGACTTTTCAGGATTGCCCAATGTTCTTTAAAACAGCTACTAGGGAGGCCCAGTTACAAATGCTTTTTTTTTTTTTATCAACTTTTAAAAGACAGGTCCATTTTCCATTGTGTGGAAGGTGAAAGATGAAATGACTGAGGAAGAAAACAAAGATTTTATCTTCCAAGCTTATTAATCTATTAAAGCAATGCATGCCAATTGCCCAACAAACTGGGATCAGACCTCCTCAGCTTAGGCCTGGCCCCTGAATACTGTGGGAGATAGACCTTTATACATTAAAAACAATTAATCAAATAAGGCCAATTAATTACAAAGAAAAAATACAACATTAGGTAATCTGTTTTCTAGTTGGATGAAAGATTAGGAACTTTCCAAGTTGGGAGGGGGAAATCAAACAGGTACAGTTCTCTGATTTCAGAAAAGGAGATGTCCCACTCCCACAAGTATCTGCAAACAATCAAAGAAACAAGGAAACAATAACTGATTGATCAGTACACGGCTAGTTTTCAGATAAAACATGGGTTACTTGACATGTACAATTGTAAGAAAACTCCTTGCATCAGTCTTTTGGTCTGATTGGACTTCTGGTCAGTATAACCTCGGTCCTTAGTTAAGAGTCTCTAAACCACAGGTAAAGGTGTTCCAGTTTTCCCAGTCATGTAGGGCTTGGTTCAAACAATGCAATAAGGTTTTCTCCCACTTCCAATAATTCAATAAAATTTCTCACAAGATGAAATTTGAACTAGACATATAATTGAAAAGAAGTACAACTGGATTAGCTCCAGAATCGAGTCACAAGATGGAGTCAGTGTGGTTCACTCATTTCCCACAATTAATTATTTGTTGTCCTAATCCCCTCAGTTCCCTCAATTTTCCTCAATTGATAGGGTGGGAATCTCAGTGGGTGAAGGTATATTGTGGTTACTACTAGAACAGCCAGGCTCATCAACTGACACTTTTTTTTTTTACTTTGAAATTAAAGTGTCCATCCTACTATCTCTATTTTCTATATGGATTTAAAAGAAGATGCACTACATCAGTGAATGCAGCTTGGTCCTCTGAGGTAGTCTAAATCCCATTCTTTCTAGTTAATAGCCTCTTCTGTCTTTTCTGTCAACTTTTCCATTCATCTCCCTTCTCTGTATTCATTAATCCATAGCTGATGTGAGTTACCTGTAACTGCATCGAGTGGGGGGCTACAGCTTTGTATTCCTCTCTCTGAGTGAGAAGTCCCATATCATATCTCTTCTCAGCCAGTGTTCTCATCCAATAACTATGAAACTTTCTGTAGTCTACATAGTTTTCTTAACCAATTACAATGAAGCTTTTTTATCTTCAGCCATGCTATGCCAGTAAATATGTTTAGTTTTAAAAACCTTACCCAACATGTGATCCCAGCCTAACTTTCCAGCCTCATTGGACATTACTCCTTCTTCTGCGTTTTGTGATCCATTCAAACAAGTCTTTTCATTGTTTCTCATTCATGATATTCCATTTCTTATCTCAATGCCTTTCTCCTTATCTCTCCCTCAGAGTCCTTCTTTTCCTATAAGATGCAATGCAAGTGCCATCTTTGCATTAAGGCTTTACTGTCCCCCAAATATCTTACATTTAATAACGTTGTATTTGTATGTATATGTGTTTATATACTTGTTTATAAGTGACACATATTTATATTAAACACATATAAATATACATAAATATTATAAAAACAGATTGCATATTTATATATATACCTATATGCAAACTTTATATTTATAATAAGCATATTTTTATATGTACGTCTTTTTCCTAATGATGTAAGCTTATTACAAGTAGGAATTAGTTCATTTTTTACATTTGTAACCAAAGTGCCTAGAATTTTTCTGCTAATTATTTTTCTTCTTTTCAACTCTATCTGTTATGCCTTAATTCTTCCTGACTCTGAATTGCCTTACTCTGTAGTGCTTTGATAAAGATGAGAAAGAGACAGCAACAGAGACACAGAGAAACAGAAAAAGAGAGAGTTACAGAAAGAGAGACAAGAGAAATTGTGACATGTTGATAAAGAAAGTCAGAAAAAGGTAAATAACTTCTCTTGGAATTTCTAGCCAGCATAATTGCAACCCCCATCTTGCAATTACAGTTTAAGTCTCCCAGAAGTTAACAACTTTTGGTTCAAGTTGGATCTATTGTTCTAGAACAATTGCTCATGAGCCTCTACCAGTGACTTTACCTTTAATAGTCAGCCAGTTGATACAATTAATTCAAAGGAAAAGCATTTACTGCAATGCCATAGCATAAGTAGTGGTAATAAAACTTCTGCATCTTTCCAAATGAGAGATGCAATCTTCCACAGATACACACAACATCCTTGAAGAGGGGCACACATTTAAGAAACATGTGGCCACAGTAACTCATTCTTCCAATGCTTTCCTTTCTCTTATAGTGATATCATCATGGTACTTTCCTGGATGCAACATCTCTACTGGGCAGGCCATTCATCTAGGCTCCCTGGACCTTCTCTCAGCAGTTTACTTCTTGATGCCCGTGGCTCTCTCAATTCTTCCTGATAATTTGTTTGACTTACACTTTAAATTCTACTTATCTGGACTCTATCATGGTAGGAGAAGGGAAGGAGAAAGAAACTCCCCAATTTCCTTTGTATCCTAAAAGCCAGCTATTTATTTTTTATTTATTTTTTTTCCACTTAACAGTATTTTGTTTTTTTCCCAAAAAAATTTCATGTAAAGACAGTCTTCAACATTCACTTTTATAAGATTTCGAGTTACATTTTTTTTTCTCCCTCCATTCTCCCTTCCCCAAGACAGCATGCAATCTGATATAGGCTAAACATGTACAAGTATATTAAAAAATATTTCCACATTAGTCATATTGTAAAAGAAGAATCAGAAAAGGGAAAAACTGAGAGAGAGAGAAAGAGAGAGAGAGAGAGAGAGAGAGAGAGAGAGAGAGAGAGAGAGAGAGAGAACAGTATGAAAAGCTGCTGTCAACTTATTTGTTAGAACAGGGGTTCTTAGCCTGGGGTTGATGAACTTGCTTTTAAAAATATTTTGCTAACTTCTTTTCATATAAGTAGTTTTCTCTGGAATCCTATGCATTTTGTTTTATCCATTTAAAAAACATTATTCTGAGAAAAGATCCATAGGTTTTTGCCAGACTACCAAGGAGTCCATGACACAAAAAAGTTAAAAACCTTGCCTTAGAGAGTGTTATTTTTTAAAAGCCTGCAGGGACATGGCTGATACGTTCAGACAATGCCTATTCATCCTAATATTCCATCAAGAGACTAATCAGAGAGCTTCTTTACTCCTTCTAGAGTAGTAATATGATGTGAATATTTCTTTACATTTTCTTTAAAGATCATAACCCCTCATTGTCACTGTCTCCTGCTTCCTATATTCTATAATTTAATCAATAATCTGGGGATGGAGGTGTGATGGAGCCAGTTCATACTGGCTCTGAGATGGGATTGTTAAATTTTCAGTGTGAGCATTCACACCTTAGAAACTGTCAAATGTTACAAATCAGGATTTGACTTATTGTTTTGATGATTGTCTAGACTTAAGAAAATGACAGAGAAAGTGTTAACAATACAGATTAAACATTATTGTATGTCACATAAATTTGCCCTCCCACCACCACCCTAAGAGCCAGTTGTTAAACATTTAACAATACACCCCAGTCTGGAGGGGAAACTCAATTAAGAGTCTCCTCCTCAACCTGACCATTTCAGAAAGAAGAGTTTTTAGAATTCTCTTTTGTAACACAGAACCTTCTTTTCTGCATAAAACAGAGTGGCTACTGGGTTGAAGTTAAAGTAGATGCCTTGGGGCAGCTAGGTGGTGCAGTGGCCCTGGAGTCAGGAGGACCTGAGTTTAAATACACCCTCAGACACTTAACACACACACACACACACACACACACACACACAAAACTAGCAGTGTGACCTTGGGCAAGTCACTTAACCCCGATCGCCCTCCAAAAAGCAAAAAAAAACCCCAAAGTAGATGCCTTAACAGTGTCTCATAATCCATTTTCTCTACAAAATCAGTCCCTAGAGAGATTTACCTTGGCCAGGTACAGGATACATTCTGCAATGGATTTCTAGCCATAAATTAGTTGTTAGCTGAACTGAGAGACTCAGGGCAGGGTCACTCAGTTCAATCAGAAAGCTGAGAAGAGTTAAAAAAAAGTTAGCAGAGCTTCATGCAAAGAATTCAGAAAAAGAGATGCAGCCAACAGAATTATTCTAAGAAGAGGTCAAAGGGCACACACCTCAACAAAGGGTTCCATACTTCTTAGCACAGCCTGACTAAGGAGAATAGAGTTTTATAGCCACAGATTGAGAGAAGCTTAATGGCAAAATATTTCTGAGCTTTTGGAAGAGAATGCTAGGTGCTAGGGATATAAAGACAAAAGCAAAATAGTGCCCCTGCCCTCAAGAAGCTTACTTTCTAATGGAGCAACCAGCATGCACATATATAAATATATACAAAACATATTCACAGCATGGTAAGGGACATGGGGTGGGATGCGAAACTAGGAAAGACCTTCCACAGAAGGTCACTGAGCTAAGTCTTTAAGAAAACCTGGGATTCCAAGAGACAGGTAGAAGAACAAAGTTGTCCAAAATAAAACCCACCCCTCAAAACCCACTCCTTTTTTTAAATTTTTTTTGGGAGGGGAGAAGGTAGGGCAATTGGGGATAAGTGACTTGTCCAAGGTCACACAGCTAGTTTTGCATTAAGTGTCTGAGACCGGATTTGAACTCAGCTCCTCCTGACTCCAGGGCCAGTGCTCTATTCACTGCACCACCTAGCCGCCCCAACCCACTCCTCACAGGGTTATTGTCAGGATCAAATGAGGTAATATTTGTAAGGCACTTAGCAGTATCTATCATTTTTTAGGTGCTTATTCCCTCCTTTCTCTAAGGAAAAATACAAAGGACCCTAATATTTAATCCCTTAAAAATCTGATTCCAAACAATTTTTTTTCTGAACTATTCACCCTCCTATACCCTAGATTTAAGTCAAACTGACCCCCTTGGTGTTCACCATATAGGAAACTCCATCTTATGCCTATATGCCTATGTACAACCAGTTTCTCATGATTGCAAAATCCTTTTTCATCTCTTCCTCTTGAAATTCCTAGCTCCTTCAAAGAGTCAACTCTCCTGCAGAACTTTCCTTCTTCCCTTGCTTGTTTGTGCTTGCATCCTCTGTCCCCCAAATTATTTTGCACTTTGTGTGTTTTTTGCATTTATTTATCTTTGCACATGTTCTTTCCCCACAAGAGAGCACAAGTTTCATAAGGGTGAGGACAGCTTTATATTTTTCTTCATGTCCCCAGAATCTAGCATATTTACAGTTTATAGCAGGTGCTTAATAAAGGCAGAAATAGAATACAAATATTATTTTATCCTCATTTTACAGATGAGGAAATTGAGGCTCATAGAGTTTAAGTGACTAAACCAACCCACACTCTACTAGTAGAAAGAAGAACTGGAATATAATCTCACCTCTTCCAATTTCAGATCCAGTAACCAGTATTTCTGAGCACATATCATGTACAAAATTCAGTGTACTAGTTTCTGAGGTTGCAAAGAGGTCTAAGACCATCCCTGTCCTCCAGATTCTTACAATCTAATTAGGTAAACAAGAGAGTTACAAAGTAACAGATTATGGTAAACTTGAAATGACTAATGTGGATAATCTTTCTAGGATTCTGAGTTTTTGGCCTGACACTGTTTCATGCAATTAAAAAAAAAAATCAAATCCATCCTGTTCGTCCTAAAAGGAGATAAATCAATAGATTTCTTGACTAATTATTTATTTTCTTTTACACAAATGCTAGTTTTCTCAAGTGACATTATCTATATATTTTTTTTCAATGACATCTAAAAGAGTTTGGGAACCTTTCATGATTACAGTAAAGATCTCTTTAGGAACATTTTCCCTCTAATCTGAAAGTCTTCCATTTCCTTGCTTTAAAAAAAAAGAACAGATCAGAGAGGCAGAGTAGATACAAAAGAGGAATTTAGTCTTTAAAATCTTGCCTTGGTTAGGCTAGATCACGAGGGCCAAGCCTGCCCTGTGACAATAAAGTGCTTTATTTAATTATAGCTTATCTCGTTAAGCTTTATAAAAATGGGTTGTAAAATTCCTTGAGACACATTTTGTGAAAGGTGCTATATTAATCTTGTACTGGCAGAGAGAGCCCATGCTGGATAATTTAATAGATCTTTCCTTTCCACCTCTAATTTTAATGTCTTATAAAAGTATATTGTGTTATATTCTAACTTGCCATTTCCCATCTGACTTATCACAATTTGGTGACCATATTTAGTTATCATATTCCAAATGTCACAGCAGCATCGTTATTGAACCTGGCATTCATCTCTCAGTTGATTTTTTCTTTAGAAGTAATTTGGGTACTTATTCCAAGCCCTTCACAATAGTAAAGCTCTAGTTATTCTAATGGGAGTGATGAAAACTAACTGGTCTTCCCATATTCTCTAAATCACATTTTCTCTATTGTCGTATACATCATAACTTTTATTTGTTAGATTCTTTACATGCATTTTTATTTCTTTCTTGCTTTCTTGCTTTTCTTCCTAGGCATAAGAGAGAAGGTCTGGATCCCAACCTTGTGAATGAGGACATCTTCCCACCCAAGACAAGGACTATTTACCAAATGGAAAAATACTTATGTCTCCTATGAGTAGAGCACAGTATTAGGCATTGGAAGAGATAAAAGCATAATTTACCAAAAGTCTTTTCCTCTTTTTAGGAGGCATGAGACAAGCAACATACAAAATTAGCAAACACTTATTGAGCACTTCCTGGGAGAGGAGAGAAAACAGAAAGTTTAGGTAAGACACTTGGTCTCTGCTGTCCTGTCTGTAGAAAGAGTGTTAGATTTAGAGTTAGAGAAAATGGGTTTGAATTCCATGTCTGTCATTTGCTACTTATTTAAGGATAGAGATGAAAACTGGACTTGTGATTTCATAAGAAACTACCATGTGAGGAAATTCCCTCTACCAATGCAAAGTTGGCACCTTCTCTGACACTTATAGTCTTAGAGAATTACCTAGCATTCAGACAGGTTAAATGACTTGCCCTCTAAACCAGAGGCATATAGCCAGTATATATTAGAAACTCAACTTGAATTTGAATCTTTCTATGTCATAAAGTCTCTGATATTACATCTTTGATCTTGGGCAAGTCACAATGTCTTTGGGATTCAATTCCCTCACATTATATGAGAACATAAGACTATAACTTCTACAGTCTCTTCTGGTGCTAGAGCTATAGACCTATGGAAGTTACAATCTAGTAAGGAAATAAGTAACTCTAATATGAAATGATACATGTTGTATGCATAAGAAAGGTACAAACTAAGTGCTCTGTGAGTTCCAGGGGGCTCTGAGTTGAGAGGAAAGAATTGATACTAAATCACAGAAAATTTCATAGAAGACCAAGCTTTTGAACTGGACCTTAAAGGTTGGGTTATATTTCAATAGACAAAGATGTTGAGACCAACATGGTATTCTGAAACCAGAAAATGGTGTAAGCAAAAGTTCACAGGTAAAATGGTTC
The DNA here is from genome assembly GCF_028583685.1 of Petaurus breviceps papuanus. NCBI lineage: Eukaryota > Metazoa > Chordata > Mammalia > Diprotodontia > Petauridae > Petaurus > Petaurus breviceps. Next base: position 57,016,823 of record NW_027187460.1, on the reverse strand, counting down.
AGAGTGTGTAAGAACAAGATGGTACAATTTACAATTAATATCACTTAGAGAAAGCCAGGGCAACTCAACTGGGACCAGAAAGCAAGAGTTATAGGTAGAAGCCCTGAGTCCTGCACCAGGCTCTTTCCCACCTTAAGGCTTTTTGCAGATAATGAATAAAACCAGGGAGAGCCAAAACCTCTAGGGTAGTGTTGGCCTGACATTGTTTTCCACTGTCGGTCATCTCTGTAGAAGAGAAAAGGAGAAAATCTGTTGGAATTTTTCTGTAACAATGCAGTACAGAGGAGAGAGTCAGGTATTTCTAGGTATTGGTATTTATTTTCCCCTATGTTGTGCATGCCTGTGAAGAAATTTTACTTATGGGCTATGCTGCAAACTACATGAGGTCTTGGGCACAGAGAACATCAAAAGGCTTTGGCAATGAAGATTCTGTCACAGAATTTTAGAGGTGGAAGTGAGCTCAGATGCTATGGAGTTAAAACCATATGTATTAGCTGTGGGTGCCTCTGTGTGGTGAGGAATTGTTTGGCTGGTACTTGGACCTTTCTTCTGCCTCCTCCCTTCTGGAAATGAGCAAAGCTGAATTCTTTGCAGATTTGTTTTCCTCCCTGATAGAAGGCTTGGGACATGATCTTTTCTTTGATTCCTACCCTCTTCTTCCTGTCTCACCAGATTTAATCAACTACAACTTTTAGCTTTACTTTTACCTTGGGCTACATATAATGACTATAAGGTGCCTTTCTTTGCTACTACATAGAATTTATATGACAGGTTATTGTAATGGTAATGTAATTTTGAATTTGAAGATCCCTTTGTGTTGGCAAAAGTAGCAGGTACTTATTACTTAGTAACTGATCAAGCCTCTGATTGGGGGAACAGAAGGTATGAACTCCTGTCTCCTGTTAACTGACGTAACAGGAAGAGGTTGGCTGAAGGAAGTGAAGCAGGTAATACTGTGTATATAAGAAAAGCCCCAGAGAGGCACAGTCAGAATTTCCCTGAGACTGAGATCTGGTGGCAGAACAGCTACAGAAGAATGGAGAACTGAGTCCTGAGAACTTGTGGTGGTAGAGCTTCTTCTGAAGAGAAGCCCAGACCCTGGAGCCAGGAGCCCAGGAGCCAGGAGCCCAGGTGACTGAAGCATGACCATGTAATGTAATGCCAAGGAAAGGCAACTTCCCAAGGTTCAAAATAACAGCATAGGTGCTCTCCATTTTATTTAGTGACAAATTAAGAACAGAGAAAGTCAAAATATGACATCATTCAAAATACAGCATTTACTAAGGGTGATTAAATAATCTCCAAGTACTACCCCACCCCAGGACCTTACATTCATTCAATCAATTACAAAGTCCCTGTTCTAAATACTACTCCACCCCTAGGCTGTACCTTCATTTAGTCCATCACAAAACCCCTCTTCTCAAATGGAGATTAGTTTCCAAACATAAGTAAAGTACATTCATTTGTTCAACCATAGAACACAAAAAGGTCAAAAGTTCCTCACCCCTGGATCACAATTGAATCTACCCCAGAGTTACATCAAGTTTAAGCACAGCACTTAATACCCAAATGGAGGTCTTTTCTTCATCTTGACATGAGGCAAGTTCTCAGCAATCTTAGTTCCTGGGGAGACAAGGCTTAGCAAGGCCATAAGATACATTGCCAGTCTCTTCATTAATTCATCCTCTGTCTGCAGCACAGTCCTAGAACCCCAGAAAACATTAGCAAAACCCTCTCCCAGGATTTCTGTAAACATACAACAAGAAAATCCTTCTTCAGGGCTTCTGAACCAACAGAAAGGTTCCCAGACCCCTGCAACAACAGCACTGTCCTTCACTAGTGGATAGTATTCACTCTGTCTGCAGGACAGTCTCCAGACCCCTGCAACAACAGCACTGTCCTTCACCAGTGGACAGTATTCACTCTCTGTATGCAGGACACTCTCAGTAGCTCTGAACCAACAGAAAGGTTCCCAGACCCCTGCAACAACAGCACTGTCCTTCACCAGTGGACAGTATTCACTCTCTGTCTGCAGGACAGTCTCAGGAGCTCTTAGCCAACAGCCAGGTTCCAGGACTTCTTCAACAATAGGACTGTCTTTCACCAGTGGACAAATCTGGCAAAACAACATCAAAACAGACAGACAAAGTACCAGCAAAACAGCCATGTCTCCTCAGTCCTTGGCAGCTCTGGGGTCAGGTCTCAAAAGTCCAGGGCAATTCAAAGTGGCCCTCAGCAATCCTCTCAGTCTCTCTCTGCCTCCACGAGGGTGCTGCTTCCAAAAAGTCCTTCTGCCTCTCTCTTGTCTCTCCAAATCTACGTCACCAGCTCCTCCCAGTTCAGGACTCTCTTTTCACATCAACAAGTCCATCCCACAGGTGGGATTAACAAGCTCTGGGTTTTAACACAATCAATTTGAAAACCAAGCCAATACAGGGGGATCTTTATATTTTATTACTATCACAGACCAGGATGCTGAGACTTTGTTTGTGACTTAGTTGAGCCTTGAATTCCTTGGGGCAGAAATGGTGAAGGAGCTGACAAGGACCAGACCCTGTGAATGCCAGTGTGGAGCAGGACCTCCCCAGAGAGCTGGTTAAGGAACTGGGAGCTGTCTGCCATTGAACCCAGATTCTGGTGAATCCAGGTAGAATCTGGGACCATGGAAGGGGATCCAGGGAATCTGAGAACAGGCCCCAAGTCAAGAGGAAAAGACCTCTCCTTGGGTACTGAGTAATTATGCAATTATAGTTTACTAGTGACCTAAGGGATGGAGGGTTTTGTGTATGATACTTAGTAAGACTTTGCTGAATAAGTGACTGATTGTACTTTTAGTACTTCTACTATTGTTACTGATTAATGACTGATTGAGTTAATCAAGACTTTTCCCCAAGAGTGGAAGACTTTGACTGTGTACTTTGATACTACTGAAAAGTGACTGATTGAATTAACTTAAGAGTGACGATTTTACTTTGAGACTATGTTGTGAATATTGTAATGTGATTGTCTGTGATAAGTTGAAATATGGTGAATGCTGTAGTTTTAATTATGCTGTACCTTGATTTTCCATGGATGTTTTGCTTTTGTTATGGAATAGAGTGATCACTATACTGAGTAATCAGAATCTTAAAAAAAAAAAGCGGTTCACAGTAGCAGTTCTTCTGGAAAGCTTCTCTGCATGGCATTAAAGTTACTAATACAATAACAATAGCTCACAACCTTCAGTTGGAAAAATTCCTGAAATTCAAACTGATGTTTGGTTCTCTGCCCTCTGAGCATTTCTAGCTAACCCCATGGTTCCTATGCATTGAAACCAAAATAAATGGATGAATGTAAACATATTTACTAAGTGCTTACTATGTGACAAACACCATGCTAAGTGATACAAATACAGGCAAACAGGGTAGTTCCTTCTCTCAAGGAGTTTATATTCTAAAGGTAGAAGGCAACATCTAAATAATCAGAAAGAAGAGAGAATATGCATGTAGAAACATGGTTTGGTAGATAGCTGAAACATGATCTCATTTCTGGTAAGCTAAGGTGAACACACCTATCTGAGTCCAGGATCCTAGATATATGAAACACTTAAGTAAAAGAAGCAAGTAGAATATATTTCATCGTTTCTGCACAGGAACAGAATAGAGAAATTGGGGGGAAAGAAATCTTTCAGAACTTCTTTCAGTCCAGAAAGAAGTGAAAATAAATGATAAGATAATCTGAATCTTCTTCAGTATCTCCAAGGACTGACAGCTTACTTTAATATTTTCCTTTTCTTCTGAAATTTAGTTGTCCTTTCAGTTTTTTCTTTCAGTTATTGACCTGGCATTAGTCAGTAAGAATGATATTTATTTGACTTTACCATTTATTAAATACCCACTATATGCCAGGCACTGTGGCTGAATTCTCAGGAAAGGCAAAAGACGGTCCTTGCTCACAAGGAACTCACAGTCTAATGAAGGAGACAACAGCAAACAACTATGTACAAACAAATACAGGATAATTTGGGGGTGTTAAACAGGGAGAAGATACAAGAATCATGTTTCACCAATTTTTTCCCCCATCCCTAGTCATTAAATCCCAGGCAGGGCTAGAGATGTTTTTCCTCTACTGCTTACTCTTGGTTCATTTAGTCCCTATTCCTTCCCCTCAAACTGTCCTCTCACAGTTTTTTGTCATTTGTCATTCATTCTTCAAGAGGACCAATGGCATCATGAGGGTGATGCCTTCACTTGTGAATGAATTGGATTTAAGTGAGGCAGAACTAATCCAAGTTGTCAGCCTCACTCTCTCCTCCAGAGAGGCCAGACAAAAGGCAAGATGACTGGCAATGACCCATTAAAACCCATTTAAAAGTGCCTGGGAATGACTCAAGTACACCATTTGGTTTAGATCTAGTCTCTGAACTGCAAATCCCCAGATTCCACCGAACCCTTGTAACATATATATGAACAGGAATTCCACCTGCAACACGAGAAAGGACAGAAGGTCAGCATACTGTTATTACAACAAAAGCTCTTTCCTTGATATCCCCTTTGGAGTTTTTCTTTATCTTCCTAACTGTAACCCCTGACACAAACATGCCTAGGAGAACAAGGAAGGGCCCAGGTTTTATGATCAAGGCAGTTTGTAACCTTATGGCTATCTTTGATTAATTCCCTTGTCCTTTCTCGGGTACAAGCACTTAGCTAGCCCTATCAGTTCCATTGCTGCAATATTCCCCATATCCACTTGGACTATTGTAATGCTTCCTTAAAGGTATCCCTGCTTCCACTCCTCCCATAGTATCCTGCTATCAGAACAATCTTATGCATTGTTCTGGCGGTATCTTTTTAGTTACAGTTTGCCTTATGAGGTCTCTTCCAGCTCTGAGATTCTGTTTCATGCTATAGGTTTCAAACCAAGAACTAGGAATAAATGAATGAATCAATTTTTTTTCAAATTTTTAATTTATTTATTTTTCATTTTCAACATTCATTTCCACAAGATTTTGAGTTACAAATGAATAAATTTTTAAAAAAAGCATTTTCCAAAGAACTTATTGTGGGAAGGTACAGTAGATAGAGAGCCAGGCCTGAAATCAGCAAGGCTTGAGTTCAAATCTGGCTCCAGACACTTAACTGTGTGATCCTGGGAAAGTCACTTAACCCCATTTGCCTCCATTTCCTCATCTATAAATTGAACTGGAGAAGGAAATGGCAAACCACTGCAGTGTCAATGATGAGGTATAGGCTCTGGGAGCCTCCTCAAGCTCTCCTTAAGTCCTTGAAGTACAGGCTCTGGGAACCTCCCTTGGACTCTGATTAAATCTTCTCATTTGATGAGGCATTTGCATGAGGCAATAAGCCTTACATTGTGGCTGGGCCCAGACCTCTAGCCTAGTTACTAACTGCTAACTACTAACTCTAGCCTAGTTGCTAGCCTAGCCCTCCATTGTTCATCTATGAATGAACCCCTGAGCCTATCAAAATATTGATCCACCCTTGAACTGGCCTAGCCCACCATTGTCTATGGCCTCCAGAGACTTCCCACCCTTAATCACTCATTGACTTCATTAACTCCTCCTGAAGACCCTCCCTGGACTTCTCCTCTAGATCACCCCTAGATTCTTCCCACAACCTTCTGTATATAAGATCCCATCCTGTCTCCATGTTTGTGAGAGCACCATAGAATAGTGAGAGCGCCATAGCATGACCTAGCACAGACTTACTCTGTGTCTAATACAGGCAAACTTTTAATAAATTTTACTTTTCTTTGGCTAAGAAGACTTGAGTCAAATACATTCAGCAGGACCCAGAGCATTGGTATTTTGGGGTCTCCAGAGCAACCCTAACCCTCTCAGTGAGTAACCTTATCATCTTTTTCAAGAAGCCTTCTAAAAGGGTCATAAAGAGTCAGACATGACTGAAAAACAACTGAATGACAACAAAAGTAATTTACTATGTAAGTAGTTAGGTGGCATAAGTAGTGGATAGAGCAGAAGACCTAGAACTGGGAAGATCTCAGTTCAAAACCAGTCTCAGATATTTAGTAGCTGCTTGACCCTGGAAAAATAACTAAACCTCTGTATGCTTCAGTTTCTTCACTTATAAAATAGGGATAATAAAATAAAAGTTACCTCAAAAGTTTGTTGTGAAGATCACTTGAGATAGTATTTGTAAAGCCCTTTGAAAACCTGAAGGCAGCTAGGTTGCACAATGGATAGAGCTCTAGACTTGGAATCAGGAAGACTCATCTTTCTGTGTCAAATTTGGCTGCAGACACTTACTGGTTGTGTGACCCTGGCCAAATCACTTAATCCTGTTTGCCTCAGTTTCCTCATCTGTAAAATGAGCTGGAGAAGAAAATGGTAAACCACTCCAGTATCTTTGCTAAGAAAACCCCAAATGGGGTCACAAGAGTCAGATATGAGTAAAAAATGACTTAAAAACTTGAAAACTTAAAGCTCTATATAACTATGCTTAAAACACTAATGAGGTGCAGGCTCTGGGAATCCCCCCTTGAACTCTGATTGAATTGTCCCATTTGATGAGGCATTTTCATAAAGCCATAAGCCTTACATTGTGGCTGGCCCAGACCTCTGTTATTAGACTTCTCACCCTTGCACCTATCAAAATATCACCCTTGAACTGGCCTAGCCCACCATTGTCTGTAGTCTCCAGGTAGCCCCCAGCAACTTCCCACCCTTAATCACTCATTTACCTCATTAACTCCTCCTGAAGACCCTCCCCAAACCCCTCCTCTAGATCACCCCTAGATTCCTCCCATAACCTTCTGTATGTAAGACCCCATCTTGTCTCTATGTGGTGTGAGAGTGCCATAGAATGACCTAGCACAGAAAATTCCATCTGCAACTGTGTCCAATAAATTTTAATTAATATTGTCTTAATAAACTTTGCTTTTCTTTGGCTGAGAGAAGACTTGAGGTGAATTCATTCAGCAGGATGTGGTATGTTGGTATTTGGGGTCTTGAGAACCCCTAAACTTAAGCTCATCATTTTATGGTAACCTCATCAACACTATATAAAAACATTATTATGTCTCAAGCACTATTCTAACTGCTGGGGATACAAATACAAAAGCAAAAAAAAATGTCTCTATTCATAACAATCTTAGAAGTCTGGGAAAGTAAGGCAACGCATACCAGGCTGCTGGGAAAGGCCACTTTGATGTGAAAGTTAAAGGTAAAGGCATCAAGTCATAGGTATAGATTGACACATGCTTCCAGAAACAATAACTGAGTTGATTTGGTCCATGATTTCATCAAATTGATTTGAGGAGGGAAGTGAAGTGCTGGTAAGGCATTTCCACCATTTTATTCTGTCAAGAAGAAGGTAGGAGAGTAGAGAAGGAAATGAAGCATGATTGGGTATTGCCCGAAGAGCAGGAAGAGGATAAACAGTTACTAATCAAGGTCCCAAGGTATAAGTGCCAGAGATGAAAGGATATGGTTTCTGATCTGGGAGGAAAGGATGTCAAAGTCATAAAGAAGATGGCTAGAAAGGAAGGAGAGCAGCAAAATAATTTGCTGGGGAAGGAGGAAGAAGAAAATTTCAGAGATTATCCAGTTCAAACCCCTCATGTTGAAATGAGGAAACTGAAGTCCAGAGAGGCTCAAAGTTGTAACACAGTCCAGATTTGAACTCATATCCTGATTACAATGTCATTTTTAGTTGAGAGTATTTCCTGATTTTCTGTGTCCCAGTCACATTGGCCTTCTTGCTATTCTTCACACCCAACATACCACTTCCCATCTCTATTATCACATTGGTTGTCTCCTATACTTGCAATATTCTCCCTCCTCACCTCTCCTTCTGTAATAGCAAGCAAAGTAGCACTTTGCTCATTTCAGCTATTCAAGTGTCTTTGAGCCTTGCCTTTGATTGTATCAAGAGTCTTGGTTGCTAATAGTATAAAATGTGTTGCCTATAATAGGTTGTAACAACAATGCAATATTCACAGTCTACGGTGACTATAAGTATGCTGATATAGCTATTAATCACAAAATGTAACAGGCTCTTTACATGGGGAACATAGCCAGAACATTTATTCAAATACCAGAAAGCTGAGTCCCCAAACCAGAAAGTCAAAGCCCTTGCAGTAGCCATGGAGTTGGCACACATACTTAATGCAGCAAACACCCACATAATCAAGCCTTCAAAACAAAACAGGCTCCCTCAGGCAAAGATCCTCTTCTTCTCACTCATGGTAACTGCTCAGAAGCTTGCTTCCAGTAGCTCCAGCCTCACTGCATTTCCTTTCCCTGGAAGTCTTCAGCAGGAATACTCAGCAGAAGCTCTGGCTGGTTCTCAGAAGAAGTTCACACTGCTACTGCTACTTCCAGTCACCATGCTGGCTCCCACCCCACCCCTACTAGGCTCCAGCTTCTTCCTGCTACATCAGCAAGTTCAAGGGGCATGGAAGATCTTCAAATCCCATTACCATTACATAGGCCTAAGGGAATTTGAAGACCTTCCCTGCCCTTTAAAGGTCTAAGGGAATTCGAAGACTTTCCTGCCTTTAACAGGCCTAATGTAATCACGTGGAACCCATGATGGGAGGCACTTGTCAAAAGAGCAGAACAGGAAGGGTGCAACAGGAAGGAGCAGAGAGGAGAAAAGTTTGAGCAGAACTGGGAGTGAGCAGAGCTCAGAGAGAGAATGTGATGTCAGCACTGTTGTTCTGTTTATTGATCTTTGTTACTTTGTCAGACAGAAGCACTCTGTTGATTTGTGTTCATTTTTCAGACAAAAAGTGAATTGAGAAGGTAGTGCTGGTAATGTGTGCAAATATTGTTGTAACTTTGTTAAGCTTAATGTGTGTAAATATTGTTGTAGCCCTGTTAAGCTTTGTCTTCCTAGACACAGAAACTATGAAGGGTTTAGAGTGTAATAGTCCCCGTGAGCTGAGATATAGAACAGGAGAGGAGAGCTGCCTATGTGTGAAACCAGGCAAGAGCTGGGAGCAGTCAGTCTGTGGAAAAGGAGCCATAGGGTTTGAAAGTCAGCCTTGAGTTAAGATGAAAGAAGACTTGATTTGGTTACTCTATATTGATTGAGGAGATTTTGACTTATTGAATGATATATTTTGTTTAAGACCATGTGACCACCTTAATAATAAGTTGTTATGTTATGCTGCTGTGAATGTTATGCACTAGTTTCTTAAAAAACAACCAACATAGATGCATAGTGGTACATAGTGGGCATTTGATAAATAATGATTGGTTCTGTAAAAGAAATCTTCAGAGTTAGGATCACAGATATGTTCAGAATCTTTTTGTCTTCATTTTCTGCCAGATTTACTGATCACAGTGTTCTGGGAAAGGATTTCCAGGCTAATTACCAGACACACCCACCCCACTCCAGCTCTAAGGATCTTTAAGTGGATGTAAACAAAAGGCTGGCCAACTTGCCCATTGAATAAACAGAAATAATTTTGCAGAATAGAAAAAGAAATATTTAATGGAGCTTTGAGTTCATAAGGACTTTTAGCGAAATTCTTAGTTCAATACAATGCAGGCACAAATACTAAGTGTTATAATAATAATGAAAGTTTTAAAGTTAGGTTCTTGATATCTAGGTAAGGGGAATGGCCTGGAATTCCCTTTTAATATTTTGTTTTGTGGAGCTTAGGGAAAGGGGAGAGAGGGAACATGCATTTATTAAATGCCTGCTACATCCAAGGCACTGGGCTTAGTGCTTTACAAATACAATTTTATTTAATCCTCACAATAACCCTGGGAAGGAGGGAGGAAAAAAGGGAAGGAATGAAAGAATAATTTAACTGTGCTTTACAGATATCTTATAGGAGGTAGGTTCTATTATTATCTATATTTTCTCAGTAAAGAAAACTGAGGCAGACCAGTTTGAGTGACTTGCCCAGTGTCACATAGCTAGTAAGTATCTGTAAACAAGTTTGAACTCAGGTCTGCCTCTGGGCCCCAGCACTCCATCCACTGCACCTGCATACAATGTTATAAGGAAATATTTTATAAATAACTTAGAATATCTGCTTCCATTTAGAGAGAGATTCTCTAAAAATGGACCAGGGATTAGGAAGTTTCCCAGTTAATGTTCTTTTATTTGCTAAAGCTACTAGAACGGTCCCACCACCTATTCTGATTGAGAACAAAGGGATAAACAAAGGGATACAGAAGACTGAATTGAACAGTAAAATGCAAAGATTCCCAAACTTATTTGGCCTACTGACCCCTTAAAAAAATTCTCAGCACCCCCTTGAAATCTACTTTCCTTAACCCTTTTATGTTTTTTTTCAAGTTTGCATAATTTCAAAAAAAATGTATAATTTTTTCAAATGATGCATCTCAAATTTAATAATTTATTGTAAATTTGTGTTTTTTCCTGCATGAAAATTTTGATGATGCAATATTGTATCATGTAACTGTATGGTATCATATTGTAAACAGATCACTACACACACACACACACACACGCACACATACACACACACACATACACATTCCTAAAGATGTATGCTGGGCTTCCCAGACAATGTACAACATGCTTACCTGCCAACACTTGCTTGTTAAGACCTGTTGGCAGACTTGACCACTGATTGGTTATAACTTGCATTTTGTGTATTTTTTTGGAAAATAATGTAATCACTATGACTTTAATTCTGTTACACAACAGATGAAATGTGTATGAATGTTTTTTCAAAATTTTCCTATCTTCTTTCCTTATGCTTCCAACACTTCCTTATTTTTATTCAACACCCCCCAAATGCACCTGAGGCTACTACCACCCCCCTGGATTGTTCTATCACACCCTATGGGGCAGTATCATCCACTTTGGGAACCTGTGGACTATAATTGAAAGAACAAAAGGCAGGATAGAAGAAATAGCTGAACTGAGCACATGAAGACCAACTGCAAACCAGTCCCAGGGAAAGGGGAAAGGAAAAGGAAGAGAATAAGCATATATATATAGTACCCATGATATGTCTGTTAGGAAATTTCTCAGTTAATATTCTTCTATGTAGTCTTCTTTCCAGAAGGCAACTACATGGTTCAGTGGATAGAGCACTCACTGAGCTTGGAGTCAGGGTAGTTTTGAGTTCAAATCTGTCCTCATATACTTACTAGGTGTGTGATCCTGGGCAAGTCACTTAACCTATGCTTGCCTTAATACACTGAAGAAGAAATGAAAAAACACCTCAGTATCTTTGCCAAGAAACCCCCATGGTTTCTTGGTTCACAGGATCATGAAGAGTAGAACATTAATGAACATCTATATCTATCTATCCATCTATCTATCTATCTACCTGTCTATCTATATATGTCAGGCATTGTGCTAAGATCTTTTTATAAATATTGTCTCACTTGATCTTCATAATAATCCTAGGAGATAAATACTATTATTTTCTCCATTTTACAGTTTAGGAGATTGAGGCAAACAGAGGTTTAGTGACTTGCCTAGGGTCACACAACTATCAAGTTTCTGAGACTAGATCTGAACTCAGATATTCCTAACTCTAGGCCTAGCCCTTTATCCATTGCACCTCCAGGTGCCTCATTATCCTATTTTTTTCAGTTTTATCTATGCATAATAGGAACTTAGTAAATATTTGCTGAATGAATGAATGGTTGATAGTAGTAGTAATGAGGGTTGGTGGTGTGATGGAAAATAAATGGACAAGGAGAAATGAATTTTGATTTCATTAATTTTATTCTAAGTGAGCTTCCATAGGGGAGAGAAGGTTGGTAAAGTTGTGTGAGGGTTGATTAGTTATTGGGCCATAACTTATAAGTCTGGCATGTTCCATTAGGTTTGTATTAACCTTTCACTCAGCTCAGAGATGCAGGCTAAATGGCCCATCAGGTTTATCCACATGTTATAAGCTAGGAAGGAAATAGAAATGACTTGCCTCATGAGTCACTATCAAAAATACTTGAACTCTCACATCTACCCTTGAACTCACATCTATATAAGTAAGTGCATAAATGGTATTTAAAATTACTGTTAATAATAATTTGAATATTGTCTGTAGGCTGTGTGACATTGGACAGGTCATTTGACTTCATTGTTATAATTCTCTATAAATTTCAGAGAAGGTACTATATTGGTAGAAGGAATTTTCCTCCTCTGAGAGTTCCATACACCAAGTTCCCTTTGGTTCAATAATTTATCAACCCCCATAGAACTTTGCCTTTTCTCCCTTGTGGAGTCTCACTTAGAATAAAATGAATGAACTCAATATCCATTTCTGCTTGTCCATCTATTTCTACTTACACTAACAGCCCTCATTTCTGTCTTTATCCACAATTTTTGAAAGACTTAAGAATTCTTATCAATGCAGTGACCAAACACAATACTGGAAGACCAATGATAAACCATACTTCTCAGCTCTTAGAAAATAGGTGATGAATTAGGGGTGTTGAATGAGACATACATTTTCATTTATGACAAATTTGTGAATTTTGTTTTGCTTGATTGTGTTTACATGTTTCAATAGAGAAGGTTTTTTTTTTTTTACTGGGGATATGGGATTGTGTTTTTGATGACCAAATAGAGAAGAAAATAATATAAATGAAACATTTAAAAAATTCATAGAGAAGAACAAAAAGAAGTTTGGAAGGAGACAGACAAACGGGACAGCTTTGGAACTAACATCTTAAATACATATACACACATATGTATGCATATATGCATTTATATGTGTGTATATAGCTATATAAAGTAGAATTTTGTGGTTTCATGTATAATCTTTTCATACTAATCTTTTATTCTTTTTATATGGCAATGTTCATGTTTGTTGACTTTTCTCAAGTTCATAATAAGAAAAATTTTTTTAAAGGAGAGAATAAGTTGCTATGACTTACAGTTTTTTGACTATAAATATGATATTAGTTGTTGGTATCCTAAATATGAAATGATTGTCCAGTGTTCATAAATAGATCCCCTTTTGTAGGAGCTAAATCATATAAATGTAGACTTTTTGTCTATAAATGTAACCTGGAGGGAAAAGGCAGTTGTCACACAAAAGATTCACTCACTGTACATCTTACATGGAAAGACAAATAAAGGAGTTGGCTGAGTTGGCTTTATCATATCTATAAAGGCAATGTGAAAGGTTATTTCTTGGAGACTTCATTGAAAAAATCAACATGGAAGAAGGCAAAAAAATATTTCACGAAATATGACTCAGAATCAAGGTGGATAAAATGTAAAAAGCAACTGGATTTGGATTTAAGGAGTTTGTTTAAATCCCATCTCACCTTCCAGGGACTTTGTAACTTCATCTGCACCAAATAAAGGTGTTGGACTAAAGGACCTATCAGGAACCTTTCTGCTCTACATCTAGGATCCTATGAGCCTAAGAAATGAAAGAAACCAAAAGCTTATAGATTATACAGGGGCCTCACACATCTATTGCATGAATACTTCCTGTAAGAAGAGTAACAGGAGACACTGAACATGGATTACACCAAACAACTTTACAAGAAAATGAAACATATTTCAACAAGCAGGAAGTTACAATTTCCCAAGCTAGGGGTATTTTATGAATCATATGTTTGTGTTTTGTCAAATAAAAATTGATTTATTAAAGCAAAGAACTAAAGCAGCATCAAATTAGGAGAACAAAAATGAGAAGATGGAATCAGAGTCCAGAAGGCTGGTTGAGTCCCATCTTAAACATATATGAGCTCAGTGACCCTATGGAGCTCATTTAATTTCTCTGGACCTCAGTTTCCTCCTCCAAGAAACAATAGGGTTGGATTCAATGACTTCTAGGATACTTTCTAGCTCTACATCCCATAATTCTAAAACAGTTATGAGCTGACCTTTTTGACACATTTGAAGTCAATTTAACAAGTATTTATTAAATTCCTACTGTGTATCAGGAATTAATCTGAGTGCTAGAGGTACAAAGACAAAAACACAAGCACATCTGCCTTCAAGTCCATTCTACTGAGAAGATATATGTACAGAGATAAGTAAATATAAAATAAATAGAAGGTAATATGGGGGAACAGTAATAGCCAGGGGAAATAAAAAAATAATAATTCTCTTAAAGGAGAAGATACTGAAGTTAAGTTTTGAAAGGAAGCAGAAATACTAAACTCTCAAGACTGACATTCTGAACACAAAGAGAAATGTCTCATGAAGAGGAAAAATAATATAATGATATTTCTGGGCTAATACTCCAACTTCTATTTGAATCAGAGGTCCTGGTTTCCTAGAGAGTTGCTGATCACTTCTCCCCTAAGGGTTCTATAACTAACCCAATGGAACTGGGGTTTCAGTTCTGTCACTCGTGAATTCCCATCCATATGCCCTTCATGGATTATCAATGAAACAGTTTGTTTTTAGAAAAATATTTAGTAAATCGGTATAGTAAGGATAGTTGTTACCATGGGTATGCTGGAATCAATTCAACCTGGCTTTCAAAGAGTCTGTTGTTAAATTTTCTGTATAAACACTCATACCTTGGAAATCAGCAAACACTATGAATTAGTTTATTTTTTGTAGATTGTCTTGAATTTAGAAAGTGATGTAAAATGTTCATAATGAAGATTAAAATTAAAAGTTTCCCTCGGTATTTTTTTTTCCGGAGAGGCAGTTGTTAATTATTTATTAACATCCTCCTGTTTAAAAAAAAAAAACCTGTACCCACACTGGGGGCAGAATCTTCCTTATACAAACCAGGTCCCTGGGAATAATGGCCTCATTTTGAGAAGAAATATGACTAAAGGGTAAACTCGCATCTCTTGTTGACTGGAAGTCTTTTCTCCCTTCATGGAGTCTAACAGGGAATGGATATCAAATTGAATAAGGAGTTAGTAAAAAAAAAAGTACTTAGCTGCCTTTTATTAATTTTAAATCACCTGGCTTAGGTCAGCTGCATAGTCACCTAGTAAAAGAACTAAAGGATGGGTATTGCTTAGCCACTATATGTGATATATGAAAGATAGCAGAGCCCGAGGAAGGCAGAGCAGGTCTGGAAGAGAGCATGTCTCAGTTTTCAATAAAAGGAAGAAAATTGTCTGCAGTCCATAGACCAGAGTAGTTGACTTCAATTCCTAGGAAAATGAAAGTAAAAATTAGGAAAGAGAGGACTTGTGAACTTCTATAAGAATTAGTGATGATCACCGAAATTCAACATAGCTTCATCAGGAAGAGATCAAGACAGACTAGCTGTATTTTAAGGTTATTGGACTGACAGATTTAGGAGAATAATATAAGATTTAGTTGATCTAAATTGTAGCAAAGTATTTGGAAAAAAGTCTACTGAAATTCTTAAAGAAAAGATGGAGAAATTTGGGCTAGATGATAGTACATTGAGATGAGTTCAGCACCGGTTGAATAGTCAGATTCAAATAACACTCATCAGTGGTTAATGGCAGGAAGTCTCCAGTGGAATGTTCCAGAAATCTGTGCTAAATTCTATACCTTTTGCCATTTTTATCAGTGACTTGGATGAAGACATAGCATGCTTATAAAATTTGCTGCCAGGTTTGTGAGGGAAAGTTAAAGAGACTGGACTAACTGACTTCTAAGGTTCCATGGTTCTAGATATAAGATATTTATAGCCAATCAGGTGAGCCTTGGCTGGGTACTGTGTTTTGTCATAGGCATGCTTATCAGAATAAGAATATCAACTTACACTTCTTATTGTTTTTAGTTTTTTGTTATTGCTTTCTTGAGTTGTTTCAGTCATGTCTGACTTCATGACCCCATTTGAGGTTTTCTTGGCAAAGATACCAGAGTGATGCCATTTCCTTCTCCAGCTCATTTTTTAGATAAGGAGACTGAGGCAAACAGGGTTAAGTGATTTACCCAGGGTCACATAGTTAGTAAGTGTCTGAGGCCAGATTTGAACTTATGAAGATGAATCTTCCTGACTGCAAGCCCAGGGCTTTATCCACTGTTCTACCTAGAGGCCTTGTTATTTCCTCATTAAGTCTTTCTCCAGGTTTATAAAAGCCGTCTAGACTGTGCCTATTGCAACAATGACTAAAACTCAGAGAAACTCTCTAATTGGATCAGTCCTCCCTATTCCACACTGAGGAAAATCTCTTTTCCCTTTGGGTTAGCTTTCTCTTTCTCAGTCTCTAGGAGAACAAGTATAGTTATAAGTGTCTGTGTGCTTTAACAGAATTTCCAAATATCATAGCATCACAGAAAGACATTAAAATAAAATATTAATTTCACTAAAGAATTGAATCCTTTCCCTTCTCCCCCCATCACCTTACTTTTTATCATCACCAATCAAAGAGGACTTGGAAATGAAATGGTCAGAAAGGTGAAGGGACCTTCTTCAATGTGACATCTAGGGAAGCAGGAGAGGGAGGAGGAGTTGTGGGCTGGATTTCAGTCATCTCATCAATAGTCTGCTAGCTTTATCCAATCTGTTCTGTGCTCCAGTCCATTGGCATTTTCCATGCATCCTCTGACATTCCATGGGGCCTCATTTTCAATTGCTTTTCCTATTTTTTTCATGATGTAAACAGTTACTTGTTTCCAGAGTTTCTTTTTTTATTTTAAATTAAATTTTATGTTTATTTTAGTTTACATCATTCATTTCCACAAGATTTTGAGTTACAAATTTTTTTCCCATCTTTCCCCTATCTACCACCCCAAAATAACAATTCCACTGTATACCCCCTCCCCCAATCTGCTTTCTCCTATATCCTCTCCCATCCCCCTCCAACTTTCCAGTAGGACAAGATGGATCTCCATACCCCAGTGCCTGTATATTTTATTTCCCAGTTGCGTGTAAAAAAATTTTATATATATATATATGTATATATATATATATACACACACACACACACATATATGTATATATTAAACATTTGATTTTAAAAATTTGAATTACAGATTCTTTCCCTTCCTCTATCATTACCCACTCTTACTGGGAAGATAAGCAATTCAATATAGGTTGTACATGTGTAGCTATGCAAAACATTTCCATAGTGGATATATTGTGAAAGATTGACTATTCCCTCCCTCCTATCCCACCCCACACTTGTTCTATTCTCTACTTTGACCCTGTCCCTTTCCAAAAGTGTGTGCTTATAACTACGTTACCCCCCCCAACCTAACCCTCTCCTCCCTCATTCCCCCTCTCATCCCCTTCCCCTCTACTCTCCTGTAGGGCGAGATGCCCTAGTTATTGTTTATGTCATTCCCTCCCTAAGCCAAATTCAATGAGAGTAAGGTTTACCCATTCCCTTTTGCCTTCCTGTTCTTTCCCTCCATTGTAACAATTTTCCCATGTCTCTTGTATATGAGATAATTTACCCCATTCTGTCTTACCCCATCTCCTCTGATTATATTCCTCTCTCACCTCTCAATTTCACATTTTAAGTATCATCCCTTCCTATTCAATTGATACTGTGCCGTCTGTCTACGTATACCTGTACACATATATACACACATTCACATATGTATTAATATGTCCATATGCCCTCCTTTATAGAAATATATGTATGTATACATATATATATATATATATTTCTATTCCCTTCAACTATCCTCATACTGAGAAAAGTTTAATAAGTTAACAATTATCATTTTTCCATGTAGGAATGTAAATAGTTCAACTTGGATAAGTTCCTTATGATTTCTTTTCCCTGTTTACCTTCTCATGCTTCTCTTGCTTCTTGTATCTGAATATCATATTTTCTATTCAACTCTGGTTTTTTCATCAAGAATGCTTGAAAGTCTTCTATTTCATTGAATTACCATATTTTCCCCTGGAACATGATACTCCAGTTTTGCTGGGTAGGTCATTCTTGTTTTTAATCCCAGCTCCTTTGACCTCCGGAATATCATATTCCAAGCCCTTCGATCCCTCAATGTAGCAGTTTCCAGATTCTGTGTTATCCTGATTGTGTTTCCACAATATTCAAATTGTTTCTTCTTGGCTGCTTGTAATATTTTCTCCTTGATCTGCGAACTCTGGAACCTGGCTATAATATTCCTAGGAGTTTTCTTTTTGTGATCTTTTTCAGGAGGGGATCAGTGGATTCTTTCAACCTCTATTTTGCCTTCTGGTTCTAAAACATCAGGGCAATTTTCCTTGAGAATTTCTTGAAGGATGATAAGTTCTTTTTTTGATCATGGCTTTCAGGTAGTCCAGTAATTTTTAAATGATCTCTCCTGGATCTATTTTCCAGGTCAGTGGTTTTCCCAGTGAGATATTTCACATTGCCTTCTATTCTTTCATTTGTTTGGATCTGTTTAATAGTATCTTGATTTCTCATAAAGTCATTAGCTTCCATTTGCTCCAATCTAATTCTGAAAGAATTATTTTCTTCAGTGAGCTTTTGAGATTCTTTTTCCATCTGGCAAATTTGACTCTTTAAGGCATTCTTCTCCTCATTGGATTTTTCAGCCTCTTTTACCATTTGAGGTAGTCTATTTTTTAAGGTGTTATTTTCTTCAGTCGGGTTGTTGACTAGCTTTTCATGATTTTCTTGCATCATTCTCATTTCTCTTCCCAATTTTTCCTCCACTACTCTTATTTGTTTTTTTTTTTAATTTTTCTCAAGCTCCTCTATGGCCTGTAACCTATTTATATTTTTCTTGGAAGCTTTTGGTGTAGGAGTTCTGACTTCATTGTCTTCCTACTGTTCCATGCTTTGATCCTTTTTGTCCCCAAAATAGGAATCTAAGGTGTGACTGCTGTGCTTGCTTTGCTTCCTTTGCTTGCTCATGTTTCCACTCAATTACTTGACTTTTGACCTTTTTGCTACAGTAGAACTCTGCTTTCAGAGAGGAGAGCTTTGTCCCAAATCGCTGGGGTTTTCACAGCTGCTGGAACTATTAGTTGGGTGCCCTCTCAGAAGCCACCACAGGCTCTGGTCACACACCCAGAAACTCCACCCAAGACAGTGATCCAGATCTAGGCAGGTTAAAGTAAGAGCAACTACCCTCATTATGGTTGCTTGGTTCCCCTACAATCTGCAAACCACATGGAGGTGGCTGCCACATCTCAGCCGCTTCTCCCTCCAGGGGCAGAAGTTGGACCATACTCCTGGACCCCCTGTTCTCAAAATCCACACTGATCTTTTAATTTGCCTTTGGTATTTATGGGTTGATAATTCTGGAAACTGCCACAGCTGCTGGTGATCCACTCTCCCTAAGTCCCTCCAGCTGCAGCTGGTCAGGGCTTCCCTGAGGCTAAAACCATAGACTCATGTGGGGCTGGGCTACTCCCAGAACACTGAGATGAACCCTTCCTGTCCACCTGCCAGGCTGCCTTCAGTGGGAGGTTTGTTTCTCTCTGTCACTTTGTGGGTTCTGTAGCTCTAAAATTTGTTTAGTCATATTTTATAGGTATTTGGGGTGGTTATAGGGGGAGCACATGGAGTTTTCCTGCTTCTACACAGCCATCTTGGCTCTGCCCCCTGCTTTTCCTATTTTCAGTCACAGAGGGAAGCTCTAGTCCATTCTCCTCCCATTCCTTCCAATTCTCTGCTGTCTCAGAAGGAGAAACATGGGAAATCAGTATTGCTGACCATTCTCCATTTCTTCCATATCTCCATGTGGCTTTTTTTCACCTTGTCTTCATGACTTCTCCCCATCTCATGTATGGTTTCTCCCCAGAAGGAAATCCCTTTCAAGGTTACTAAAAAATTGGAAGAACCTGAGACTTTCCCCTATTACCTTTGAATATATTAGTTAGTGGTCCTCCCCTACATTGATAATGATGTCTCTGGAGGAGTGGTTATATATAGTAATAGTATATCATACAATTATAAATAGTAATCATATACTAAACATCTCCAGTTTGTAAAGCACTATATTAAATACTAGGGGATGCACAATGTCTTGTTCTTTTTTGGAAGCTTCCTTAAGAATACATTAGCAATGATTCAAAATAGTACAGACACATATATGAATGAAACAAGCAAAATGCTATGAAAGTACCAGAAAATAGATATAATTTCCAACTGGGGAACAAGGGAAGACTTCTTTGAGGGGGATGGACTGGGAAGAGGAAAGGATAGCCATGCAGCATGTTGTACTTGAAAGAACACAGAACTGGAGATCAAATGGCCCAGGTTCTAGTCCTAATTATGCCACCATTGAGTTGTGTGACCTTGGGCAAGCCAGTTTTCTCATTTGGGCCTCAGTTTCCTTATCTGTCAAAGAAGGGAACCAGGTTAAGTAGCATATTTTCCCTTCCATCTCTAACATTGTTTGAAAGAAAATAAACACTGGAGTAGCATTTTCAGTTAGCTATAAGATTCTTTACCGTTTTTGCTTTTCTTTCCATGTTTCTTTCCTTAATTTCCTCTCTGTCAAACAAAAGAGTTATGTTGGGTAATATATAAGTTCCTTTATAGCTCTAACATTCTGTGAGGGAAAATAACCACTTGAGGAGCATTGCCAATTAGCTATAACACCTTTCCAGCATGTGAATGATTTCCAGTCCTTTATGATTGATCAGCAAATGGAAGAAAGCAACAAAAGCTCCCTTGTTATAAGCATTATTTATTTGATGAAAAATATGTTTTATGGGAATGGTTGTATTTGACCCTATATATTGTTTCTCCTGCAGATTGAAAGAAGTGATAAGGACAGAGATTACCTTCTAAATGCCCTGTTTCATTTCATACAGTTCAGTCAGACTGGAATTTCAGTAGTTGAAAACCTGCCAGCAGAATGTTATACCTCTGAAACATGATAGTTATTTGCTTATGGTGGGCTTAACACATTATTTAGGAAAATATGAGAAAAGTCAAATTGTTCAAAATAATTCTCTTACTAGAGATGAGCATAGTGTTTCAATTTTAATAACTGCAAAACAAAATAATCCATCTTACACATGTTTGTCAGCATAACCTGCATAAAACACAGCTTTCTTTTGGTCATTTTTGATTCAAAAACCTTCATCGGGTCTTTACTCCCTGTAGGTAAAAAAATTGCACTCAAGTCCCTTACCTTGACCTTCAAGGCTGTCTTACAATCTCTCTCTAGACTAAATGTACAAATTTAGCTTTCACTGCAATCCTAAACAGGACCTTATTATTATTATTATTTGCTTTTTGGAGGGCAGTTGGGGTTAAGTGACTTGCTGTGATAGTAATGGCAATTAAAGATTCCCCTGTATTGGCTTGGTTTTCAAATTGATTGTATTAAAACCCAGAGTTTGTTAATCCCACCTGTGGGATGGGCTTGTTGATGTGAAAAGAAAGTCCTGAAGTGGGAGGAGCTGGTGATGTAGATTTGGAGAGACAAGAGAGAGGCGGAAGTTCTTTTTGGAAGCAGCACCTCGTGGAGAGAGAGAGACTAAGAGATTGCTGGTGGCCGCTTTGAATTGCCCTGGACTTTTGAGACCTGCCCCCTGAGCTGCCAAGGACTGAGGAGACATGGCTGTTTTGCTGGTACTTTGTCTGTCTGTTTTGATGTTATTTTGCCAGATTTGTCCACTGGTGAAAGACTGTCCTGTTGAAGAAGTCCTGGAACCTGGCATTTGGTTAAGAAGGCCTGAGACTGTCCTGCAGACAGAGAGTGAATACTGTCCACTGGTGAGGGACAGTACTGTTGTTGCAGGGGTCTGGAGACTGTCCGGCAGACAGAATGAATACTGTCCACTGGTGAAGGACAGTGCTGTTGTTGCAGGGGTCTGGGAACCTTTCTGTTGGTTCAGAAGCCCTGAAGAAGGATTTTCTTGTTGTATGTTTACAGAAATCCTGGGAGAGGGCTTTGCTAATGTGTTCAGGGGTTCTAGGACTGTTCTACAGACAGAGGATAAATTCATGAAGGGACTGGCAATGTATCTTATGGCCTTGCTAAGCCTTGTCTCTCCAGGAACTAAGATTGCTGAGAACTTGCCTCGTGTCAAGATGAAGAAAAGACCTCCATTTGGGTATTAAGTGCTGTGTTTAAACTTGATGTAACTCTGGGGTAGATTCAATTGTGATCCAGGGGTGGGGAACTTTTGACCTTTTTGTGTTCTATGGTTGAGCAAATGAATGTATTTTACTTATGTTTGGAAACTAATCTCCATTTGAGAAGAGGGGCTTTGTGGTGGACTTAATTAAGGTATAGCCTAGGGGTGGAGAAGTATTTGGAACAGAGACTTTGTAATTGATTGAATGATTGGAAAGTCCTGGGGTGGGGTAGGCCTTGGAGATGATTTAATCACACTTAGTAAATGCTGTATTTTGAATGATGTCATGTTTTGATCTTCTCTGTTCTGGGTTTGTTACTGAATAAAATAGAGAGCACCTATGCTGGTATTTTGAACCTGGGAAGTTGCCTTTGCTTGGTATTACATTACATTAGGGAAGTTGCCTTTGCTTGGTATTACATTACACTTGCCCAAGGTAACATGGCTAGTTTTTGTGTCAAGTATCTGAGACCAGATCCGAATTCAGGTCTTCCTAACTCCAGGGCTGGTGCTCTACTCACTGTGCCACCTAGCTGCCCCAACAAAACCTTTCTTGAAAGACGTATAGCTACTCATTCTCTATCCCCTACACTTTTCATGCATGGTCCTGTCTTGGTGGGGTTTTAAAAAATTTTTTTTTTCAAAGAAAACCTTTTAATGTTTGTATTTATTACCTATTGCCCAGATCCAGAGCTCTGTTCTGACACAGATGCAGGTTCAAATTAATTAAAATTCCAGATTACTTGCACTTCCACACATGGTTTTCTCTAAGAATATCAGAATTTTACTTGCTTTATCTTCCATCAAGCACTAGGCTAGCATAGAATTGAACATAAATGAAAATTTTGCATACCATAATTAACCAAGAAAAGCATTTGTGCTAAGCCCATTGACAGTCAAACATTGAATTCTCCTGGCAATTCTCAGACCCTCCCCAGGGGCCTACTTGATTCAGTTGTTGCAGGAACTTAATCTTGTGGTTCAAGAATTACTGCATCAAGTAACTGTTTCTATTCTTGTGTTTTGGCAATGAGTGACCAGTGTAGCTCAGGAATTGCCCATAAGACAATCTTTGTAAAGCACTTAGCAAAGTGCTTGGCATATAGTGGGTGCTTAATAAATGCTGATTCTCTCCCTCCTCCTTGGTCCAGGAATTTCTTGCTGCTCCATCTAGCAACTACTGCCTCTGTAACTGGCATCTACTTCCTGTTGCTGCCATACTGCTACACTGCCTTTTTTTTTTGTTCCAGGATAAGTTTGGAAGCTCTGTTGCCAACCATTGCCTCTGTTATTTTCTCAGCAAAGTGTTATGTTTCTTTCAGAAGGAGATCACCTGCGCCAACATGCCTTGGGTCAAACCAGCATATATTCTGCTTTACTGTTATTCAGGCATATAGAAATTTTCTAGCCAGAAGCTACCCAAAAGGTTCCCTCAGAAGACCTTGGTTTTCAGAGTAACTTGTGTTTTTGGTTTTGTTTTTGGTGTTTTTTTTTTGTTTGTTCATTTTTTTTGTTTGTTTCTCCCTTGCCTCAGGGCTCTGCCACTGTGACTATCAATGCCACCTTCTTAGTCTTTTTGAAATTTTCCATTTGCCTTTACCTGTCCAGTCATCCTTATTGCACTGAAGATTAGCAAAGACTCAAGAGAGCACTAGGAAACCTGAAAGGGGACATATATGTGGGAAAAGGAAGGGCAATACTGTACCACCATCTAATGCTCAGGTTTCTCTTATATATGTTGTATCTTCTTTACTAGACTTAAAGATTCTTAAGGAAAGGAACAATGCTTCTTTGCATATTCCATTGTACCTAGGACAATGCTTTCCACATAGATGGCTCATAAGTCAATACCTCAAATGTTCATGGATATTCCTTCCATTGATATAGATCCCTCTATGTCTTGGGCAAATGATCTTCAAGAGTTGCTGTGATCAAAATTTCCAAAAGGTGGTGGCCAACCTTGTAACCAACCTCTCCAAACTTCTCAACACTGGTGCCCAGATGGCAGACACACCATCCATTCCAGATCCAGTCTTGAAGCCTTTCCATCTTGGTAAGCATTGGAAGAACTCACACTTTACTAGTATCAGTTTTGAGAACTCAGGATTATCTCTATGCCATGGTAATAGGAAAAGGACTTTGGTGGTGGCATGAGGTAAAGATAAAATGATTATGTGCTAAGGAAATCACATTTATGAATATTACCTCTGAAAGGGAAAAGAAAAGAAAATAACTTGATTTCATGAAGTGGAGAAGTAAGAGAATTCACCAAAGTAAGAAAATGTTCCTAGTTCCAGACCATGGAGAACCACAATGATATATGTCATTTTAAGGTTTTGCCAAGTTCCATATATGCTTTATCTCTTTGTTCTTTACAACAACTCTACGAGGCAGGATCTATTGAACCCATTTTATAGATGAGGGAATTGAAGTTCAGAAAATTACATGACTTTCCCAGGAGGACAGAAGTAGAAAATGGCACAGGTAAGATTAGAAAGTTTAGTTAGTTCAGTTTTTTAGTTTCTCTCCATTTCTAAGTTTAGCACTTTCCCAATATATCATATGTCTTTACAGAGAAAGAAAAACTGAAAGGGTGGGAATGAAATGGCACATCATCAAGTTTATTTCAGAACAAGAGAAAAAGACATATCATCTTTCTTTGAAAAGGTGGGAGATTTGGAGTATGGAATATTGCATATATTCTTACCTTCCAGTAATATGTTGGCTTTGTTATTGAGTTATTCCCATCTTGTCCAACTCTTCGTGACCTAATCTTAGAGTTTTCTTGGTAAAGATACTGGAATGATTGTCATTTCCTTTTCCAGCTCATTTTACAGATGAGGAAACTGAGGCAAACAAGATTAAGTACTTTTCCAAGGTTACACAGCTAGTAAGTATCTGAGGAAAGATTTGAACTCAGAGAGATGAGTCTTTCTGATTCCAGGACTTCTATCCATGACTAGTTTTGTTAGTCATTTTTTTTTACAGAATCATAGATTTAGAGTCAGAAAGGATCTTAGAGATGATCTAGTCTAATGCTATAATTTTATGAAGAGGGATCTCTAAGACACAAAGAAGTTAAATGTGATCACACAGGTAAAGTCATAAGATATAGATCTAGTGGAATCTCAGAGACCATTCATTCTAAACCTTTCATTTTAAAGAGGAGGAAACCAAGGCCTTGGGTGGTGAACTGGCTTGCCCAAGAGTCATATACCTCATATTCTATGGAACTGGAATTCAACCCCAGGTTCTCTAACTTCAAATCCAGCTTCCAATTACAACACTCTCTCATGCAATGATCTCTGGACAATCAGCCAAGAGAGCTTGGTTCTAAGTAGTTTTGCCCCTTGATTGATTGGGTGACTTTAGGGAAGCCAGTTCATTTCAAAAATGTCTGTTTCCTCACATGAAATATAAGGCCCTTTTGACTCTCAAATTCCATGATTCCATGACTATTTCATTTATTGCAAATGAAACTATAATTCTTATACACATAATCATGAGTGGCTGAGTCACACTGACCATTCCTTCCTCCTTCTCCTATATTCTCACCTTCCTTCCTCCCTTTCTCTCCTAAGATTTTTCCTGAAGTTAAAAACAAGATATGTTTAAGACCCCTCAGATAAGGACAGCTACTCAAGAAGGTGATTCTGGTCACATAAGCAATGGTTGAGGGCTGAAAGAAGTTTCATGTTTTGGAATTTCTCTTACCATTTAATGAGATAATATTTGTAAAAAGCACTTAACATACTATATGCTATATAAATGCTTATTCCCTCCCTTTTCTCATTTTAAAGGTCATTGCTGCATTTATACAAAAACAAAATTATCCTTCTAAGGGACCAAACCAATTCTGCGATTATTTGTGTAGAAAATTGCCTTCAATGTTCACAGGCTCATAGAATCACAAGCTTAGAAGACAGTGAGTGCTGTTAAATGTTTAACAACAAGATCTCCAAAATGTACGCACAATGCATTTTAAAGTTTAGTCTGCATTATTGACATTTTCTCCAACACTTTCTTAGCTATCAGCAATAAAGAAAACAATAAAACAAAGCCTGATTCATAACATTTGCCAATTTCTGAGGTATAAAGGCTCCCACTAAAAATTTAACAAGTAGAGCTCACTCTAGTCAGTATAAACTGACTCCAGAACACTATTGAATGGAAGGGCCCTTGAAGTGCATCTAAATCTAATGTATTTATTTTACAGATGAGGTAATGGAGGTTTAGCGTAGTAAAGTGAGTTGTCTAGGGACATACAGCTGGAAACTGACAGAGCCAGGCTTTGAACCTCAATCCTCTGATTGTAAATCCAGCACTCCATCTTTATTATAAAGATCTATTTAAGAGTAAAAGTAATGAACATTTTTTATTCCACTTAAATGAGTGTGTCAACTTTCTGAAAATGTCTGCATGATCCAATCTGTAAAATCCTAGGCAAGTTGCAAAGAGATGATGTCCCAGAACATGCTGATCCCACAGACGATGCTATTTGTAGCAGTGCCCCATGAGCAGCAAATCTCCCCCTTCAAATGCTTTTCAATATCTATAGATGTCACTCACACAACCCAGGGAGGGAGGACTTAAGCTGGATGAGTCAGCAGCAGCCAGTTTGAAAATCCTTCTCTGACGCAGTCAAAAAGAGGATATGGAATATTTTATGTAAGTGGTAGTATACTAAAAGAAAATTGAGTGCTGGTTTTTTTTTGGGGGGGTTATTGTTCCCACATCCTGTTACTTAAAAAAAAACACAAAAGCTCTCCTTGAATGTATAATGCCATGTGCTCTCTTGGTTCTCTTTTTTACTCTTCAGTTTCTTAATTGACTTCCCTTCACTCTCCCACACATTAACTATTATCAGTTTAGGGGGAGGGAGGGAATCACTGTTTCAAAGGTCAAAGACAGAAATGGGAATGTCCCCATGTGCACAGAAATATTTACAGCAGCAGTTTTGTTATAGCAAAAACCTAAAAACAAAGTGGGTGCCCATCATCTGGAAAATGGATGGACAAATCCTGGAATAAGAGTCTAATGAGAGTGTTTACCCTTAGAAATTAAATTATAGCAGATTCAGTGGTTCTCAAACATTTTTATCTCAGGGTCACTTTACATTCTTAAAACTTATTGAGGAACCCCACTTCCCTATCAAAAGCTTTGGTTTATGTGGGCTATATCTATTATAAATTAATAATATTATGATTTTTTTTGTCCTCCTGGATGCCTTGAAGGGGGAAGGGGATCGCCTCAGGAAGCACATTTTTAGAACACATTTGTGGGAAACAACTTTGGAAGATCAACATGATGACCAACTATGACTTTATAAGATGGATGACCCAGAATTTGGCATAGAGGCTAATCTTGAGGCATACATTTTCAGACATAGTCAATATGTTGACATGTTTTATTTGACTGTTTATTTCCTACAAGTGAGTGTTTCTATTTGGAGAAGGTTGCAGTATGTTAGGGTATACTGATAGAAATTTTAAAGAAGAAAGAGAACAGCATCAATAAACCATTTTAAAACACACACCAAGAAAAAGAAGCTTGGGAGACAAAAAATCACTTTTGTTACTATTGTGTTTAACTTAATTTAATTTAATTCAATAAACATTTGTTAAGTGCCTATTATGTGCCAGGCACTGTGCTAGCCTCTGGGGATACAAAAATTTTTTTAAAGGCAGTTCCTACCTTCAGGTAACTTACAGTGCATTGGAAGGAGATAACATGTAAACAAATATATATATATATAAAAGCTATGTATAAGATAAATGGGAAGTAATTAATAGAAGGAAGGTTACTGGAATAAAGAAGCGTTGGAGAAAACTTTCTATAAGAGGAGGAATTTTTGTCTTTTGTTCTCAAAGAGGACCATGATGACATCACTATGCTAGAGTCAAGTTTCAGTGTGTCTGACTATGGCTGATTAGAACAAAACAAGCATGGTTGGGCACAAATAGTCCATGTGAACATTTTCAATGAATTCTCTAAATTTGCGCATCCTAAGTTTCCTTTGAGCTGTTTTAATTCTGCTTTGCTCATGGAGCACAGCACCTTCTCTGATGTGTGTCTGCCATGCTGAGTCTTCCCGTGCCAGTGTCTCCCATGTCACACAATCAATTCCAAATTTCTTAAGAGCAACATTGAGATTGTCCTTGTGTCACTTCTTCTGGCTACCATGCTCTAATTTGCTTACCAAAATTGGTGGCACTCTACAATTCTCCTAATCTGTAATTTCCTTGGAATCATTTTTCAACTTTTAATTTTCCCTGAAACAAAAGCCTATCTTTTTGATATTAACATCTAACTCATATTTTCAACTGATTGATTGATGCCTGCACCTCGCAGGACCAACCAAATGTGAGAGTGCGAGCGAATGAAGAATCGTGGGCCAGGTGGAGATTGAAAGCATTCATACGTTTAGTGTATGAATGCTAAGCAAATCCCAATAAGCATCTGAAGTTTTGGGTTTATATATTATAGCTAAAGCATTTACATCATACTTTCTCATGGGAAACTTCACATAGTTTGTTACATTAGGTGTCTAACTTGCAACCTCCTAGGAGGCCATTCCCATGGGACACTTCCTTGCTCTCTTATCTCATGCATCACTACTTTATCTATATCACTCAAGCATCTAGCGTTTCAGGGAGGGCCACAATGTTCCGAGCCTCCCTAGCGTGGAAGGATGAGGAGTGGGGTATGGTGAGCCAACATCCTAAGAAATAGTGAACCCAGGAAGATGGGAACAAGTTCAAGGGAGACCTTGGCCTGGATCCACATCCCCTTGGAGGACTCCTGAGAGCTGGCCCTCGACTCTGCCCCCTTCATCTCCCCCTTTCCTTTTAGCAAGCAGTTTGAGGCTATGGATCTCTGTGCCCATCACCATTACCCATGACCCCATTAAGCGAGTGAGGCATGGCAGAATAAGGCATTCTACAACCAAAATACTTAGCTAAGAGAGTAGGTGGAGAAGCATGGAAGGTATATTTTTGAACAGATTGGTAAGTTCCAATTTGTGTAAAATTTGGTTGGTCAGTTCAACAGGGTCAGCCCCATGGATATGGCTATGATCAATATTATAGATTGCATTAGTTAGCACATTCAAGTCTGCAGCAAGAGCATTATTGTTCCATATTCCTGCGAGATGATTTTTGATCAGGGTCCACTCTACCAAAGTGAAATTGCAGGGAATTGGGGTTACACAAATATAAGTATAGCGATAGTCACACTGCGATTTTGTACAAAATTCTACTTCTTATACTTCATCCCCAATAAATTCTATAGCCTGTCTAAGTGTGTTAAGCTTGGTTTGAAAATCTCTGTCTATAGCTCCTTGGGCCTTGAGGGCCAAAGGCACATTCCAGGCCGTGGCAAACTGTGCACTCTGTACCTCTGCCTGCATTGTAGTTACTGACACTGCAGAAGTGGTGATTGAAGCAATAAGGGATACAAGTGAAACTACGCCCCATATTACACATTGTATACATCTTTTCTGTGTAGTCCCCAGCCTTTGTTGGATGTGGAAAAAGATTTGATTGGCTGGAGCTAAAAACCATCCTTCTTTGACCTTGATTGGAAAAATAGCATATGGAGGTCTCTCAAGAATCATTGCAACCTGTTCTTTACCAAGTGAATTCCCATATTCCTGTGAGAAACATGATAATACTAAATAATTATTACATATGATGTTGTGTCCGTATTCAGTATGGTTTATGGAAGGTTGTCCTATTAAAAATGCCTGATGTGATGGGAGGCATGCTTTTAACGTAGTAGTTTCCTTATACTTAAGAATGACCTTTTTGGGTAGTTGTACTATCATCACTACCTTGTCTAGTGCTGCCATGGCTACCCTTATGTACTCATGTAGAGTCCCTTTAGTGGTTATGATACCTGGGACTACCCACACAGCTGGACTCCTTTCTGATCATGGTCTAGGTGATCCCATGTCTCAAGGCTGCCGACTTTCTGGTTACTCACCCCTCTATCTTACATGAGGTATTTTACCCATGGGGGACATTTGGCCCAGTGAACACTCTTTGCTTGGGTGATAGTATAGCGTGGGGGCCATGGAGAGAAGTGAATGGGATATTCAACTGACTCCTGGGTTGCTCGCCCCATTGCATAAAGGTTCCAGATCATCCCTGTTGGAGCTAACTGAGCTGAGTAAGAGACATTTTCTATCTTGACACAATGATCCTTATAAGTTGTTAAATTGTACCCAAAACATAACAACACGCTATTGGTCATCCTTGTAAAGTTAAAGCTTATCTGTTCAGGGGTGTCGATGTTCAAGTTAGAATCAGACTTCTTCCCGCACCCACAAATCTCTTGTGCCCCATTCACTGGTACAATGCCCTTTACATTGTCCTCCCAAGTGAGCATTCTTGGCCAAGGTCGGTTGTTCACATATGTCCACAAGTGTAAGTCCTTTGCACTGGTCCCTCCTATCTGCAGGAGAATTAACATTCACAGCACAGCATCTGCTTGGGGTCTCCAATGTTGGGTCCTCACCTTCCTGGCTCTTTTCTCCTTTCTCTTTGCTCTCTGAGCCTTGAGGTTCAGCTTCCCCATCCTCATCTGCAGCTTTTTCATCCCATCTGCACACCTGAATGTTGCACTCCAGGATCCAGATGGGTGCTGCAGCTCCATATGGAAAAACAGAAACATACCCTTGTCCCCTTGTTAGCAATCTATCTGGCCTGAACCAATAGTTTGTTTTTGGGTCCTTCCACATGACCAACTGTGGAGATGTGTCCAAGTCCTTTCTTTCCTTTTCATAGTATCTTTCTGAGGGTTCTCCCCTCTCAGGTGGGTGTCAAAAAATTTAAAGTATACACAGCCTGTGTCAATTGTCTCTGGGGCCTACAGGCCTCTCCCCCCTTTTTTTTTTGGAGGATCATTTTTAAGGAATGGTTCCTCCATTCTACTATGGCTTACCCTGTGGGGTTACATGGAATACTGATGATATGTGTGATATTATAGGTAAGGCAGAAGGTGTGGAATACCTAAGAAGTATATGTCAGGCCTTTATATGTTTTCAAAGTACTGGGAATCCTGGAAATTGAAAAACAATGAAGCATATGATCAATCACATTGGCCACTGACTCACCTGGTTGAGCAGTTGCCATGATGAAGAATGAATATGTATCAACAGTAACATAAATAAAGTGAATCCTGGAAAAACTGGAATAGTGCATAACGTCCATTTGCCACACATCCCTGGGCTTTAGGCCATGGGGGTTAACAAAGGTCTTTTAGAGGAGAAGTAATATAAATAACACATTGAAGGCAGTTTTTAGTGGTCTGTGTAGCTTGTTCCTATGGAATTGTGCATTTTAATGAAAATAATGTAGCTCTATTAATCTTTGGGGAAAAAAGAGTTGGGAAAACTTGAACTTTTTGATTAATAGTCACATTATTTGGAGAAAGAGTTCCAGGAAGTGAAAGATGAACTCTAATATGAATTATATATAGATACATGTTTTGACCTCTGTCTTATGAGGGTTTGCAATGTTTTGGAAAAGGTTAAAGAGATCTGTATTCTGTGTGTGTGTGTAAGTTTAGCAGTATTAATATGTTGGCATACTGTTATAGGAATGGGAATCTGAAGATCTTCCCCGTCCCTTGGCTCTTTGATAGGCTTAAGTGACTCTGAGAACCTTCCCTGATTTGAAAATATACTCTTCCTCCTAATAGGCTGAATGTGGTCACATGGAGCCTGTGGTGGAAAGCTTGTTTTTCAGGAATGCCCACACGTTGTTACTTTGTGATTGGGCAGTGGGTCAAAAGGGTTGTGATTGTAACATTCTCTGACCCAGGAGAAGGCTCACTTTGGGAAGAGTTGTGTGATTTAGCCAGATGAAACTCTGGGCAGTCGTTGAGCCCCTTGGCTTTGAAAACCCAGATGTTGGTGCTTCCCTCTCTGATAACTGACTAGGTATGGATGTAATGGTCAGACAGCTGCAAGCTCTGTCTGCTGATCTGTTTCTCTGTCTGCTTGTAACTTCTGTTTGTATTCTCTGAAGTTCAGGGTGTTGACTTTTTTCTCCTGAACTACGTAAATGATATATGCTTGATTAAAGTAAGATTGTCAACCCATTTTGAGTTGCTTTTCTTCAGAAAAGCAGATCTAAGAACCTATGTTAGCAGCCATCCTGGGTATGCTAGGGTGCTTGCTGCTATACATCTGTACACTACATATTTGATAGCTGACACATTAAGGGGAGAAGAAGAAAAATCATTTAACAATAATATGATAGCTGAAAGCTGTGCATGGTGAACAGAAGTAAAGTGAGTATTAATAACTGTATAATTATAAGCATCGATGTAGTAGGCTATATTTCTAGTTTTAAGATTTAGAAATAATTACCAAACTTTTATGAAAAAAGCTAAGTGAAAACTTATAACATGATAATTGAGATGTATAAAAACTAAGATGGAGTAAAATGTCTTTAAGTAACATAAATTCCCAAAATATTATTAAAAAACTAAATTTCTATTTAATTGCAGAATTTCTTTACTTCTCACAAAGTTTTTTAGTCAAAAAGGTATAGTAATTGAATCTTTATATTGACAACAATTAAGAAGATGATCACAGTACTTGTAAAAGCTATTAGTTTTAGAATCCTTTTAAACAATGGGAATATCTTAACATGAGCCTTAAGTGGTTTGTATAAATTTCTGTACATGTTCTAATTCTTGGTGAAAAATATTAGATTTTCCAGTAAGCTAACACAAAAGAGTTCATATCCTTTACTGACTACTTGCTCTGCTTATAAAAATTTGCTATAGGAAGGAAAAAAGTAGGAATATGTGAATTAAATATAGTCTTAAGTGCTTTTTATCTTAAACAGCAATTTTCACCAATCACAACTTATAGCCAATTATACTTAATTTTATTCTCATGGAGCTGTAATAAACAATAATGATTTATGAGGGTTTTTATACATAAAGAATTCTATTTAACATTTTTCTTTTCTCAAATTTAAACTTGTCCTAGTGTAAAAAGCCAATCTTTTTAAGAAATCTTTAAAAAGAATTTTTAAAAATATTTTTCAACTTTTTAGCAAGTTAGGTTCATAATTTAGGAACTATATAACTAAAACAAGTTCCTTTCCCATACTGATGACCTATAGAGATGGTTTCTAGGGGCCTTGGCAGATTTATAAAATAAGGAGAATGGACCCCAGGGAGGGGTAGATGGCAATGCCCCTGCTTTGGCAAATCTGATACGTGCAGGAGGAATGTTCTGAATGGGCAGAATTAATCTGAATAAAGTTTTCACCTATCTCCTCCTTTCCACATACAGTAATAAATTAACAACATAGGTTTTAGCAGAACTGATAAAGTGACATAACTGTTTTTACATAATTTTCCCTCTATCTTTTATTTTCAACAAAATTCAGATTAAAAATTTGCTTTATCTAACACTATTTCTGGCTAACGATAATCATTCAATTTTTTCAATGAGGGAATTTTACTACAATTTAGGAAGACCATACTAACACAATCATAATAACACAATGACATTATGACATTGATTGCATTTCTAAATCATCACTTACAAAAATTATTGATAGAACATTTGGTTTATCCAATCCAGAGATTTTTCTCCTCTCCTCATAGCTACAGAGTCTGATTGTGGATTCAGAGGTTAGAGAGGAAAGGTTCATCTGCCTGCCCAGAAGTGTGGGCTCCAGGGTGCCCCAGGTCTATTGCCAGTAGGGTCCTTGATATAATTAGTATGCTTCCTCCCTTCTGCCAGATTGAGGAGGGTAACTTAAATTCCCTATTATTCTTCAGCACTCTCTCTTTTAATCTGATCTGGGATGAGAGGCTTTAATAAGTTTTTGGAAAATGTTTTCAACTGATTTAACTTTTAAATCAGTAAACTTCATTCCTATGTTTATTCCTTAAAATTTTCTTTGAAAGTGAGAGCTTTTAACAGTGTGTGGGAACTCTGGACAAAGATCCAATGGTACCGTGTCCCCTCTTCCCTGTACTGGAGAGTTTAAAGCTTAACCTCTGAGGTGTTTTTTTTTTCATATCTTTGTGTTTTCCAATTTGCCTTAGTGCCAAGTGGCATATTAAATTCTGACATCTTTAGCACCAGATTAGGAGTGACACTTTTCATTTTTCCAAAAATAACCAGAATGAATTCAATTAACTTTTGGTTGCATCCCAATACACAAAACTTTACTTTTTTAGGTGAGGCAGGAAATGGTTAAATGCTTGTCTGTTTGCCTCTTTGATCTGAGGGGGGGAAATTCTCTTTCTTGTCTCTTTCTCAGCATTCAAACTTGGCCAGAGTTAGAATGCAAAGAGAGAGAATTGTTTATTTTTCTACAGCTTCCCAAAAATTCCCAAATCTTTAATCTCAAAAACCTTTGTTCACAGTTTGTGCAAATAGTTTATACCTTTCTTAAACTTCCAATCCATGCACCTCTCTTTGTTACATGCTTTATTTCTTTCTAATTCTAACTTAACATTTCTCCTACATCCTTCAAATTGCCATTACCATCATATAACCTATATAATAAAATACTTTTTCTCTTACTTTCTCAATCCTCTCCAGCCAGCCCTTTGTGTTCTTACAAGAAAGAAGGGAGAGGGGGGAATGAAAGAGACAACATTCCATGGAAATTCCAGCAGTCCAAGTGCATTTTAAATGTTACAGGGTGTCAGATTACTCACATTCACACAGAGACACAAAAACAAGACGGACAGAAACAGAAAATGACAGGAAAAAGTTCACTTGCAGAAAATTATTAGAGATCTGCAGAAATCAGACATTTGTTTGGTCCTCCAGATGGTAACAGAGGCCAGGTAAGACTTACTTGATAATCTTCTTTTTATCTCTTTCTAAAATTTTGGTCTATGTAAAAACTGCTGCATCACACTTAATTGTTTGAGCCACTATTGGCTCTTTCATTTCTAATGTTAAACATATCTTTAATATATTCCATAGAAAAAAAGCAGAAATGGAGAAATGCTGGAATCCCTCCTCCATTAGTCTTGCATGCATCTGTCTCCCTACTGTTTCCCATTTTACCAAATCTATTGTCCCCTCCTGCGGAAACCAGGGACAACAAGTTTTACAATTGCAAGAATTCTTGTAACTGACTGATGGTGATAAATGATCCTCTTTCTCTTACTATTCTTTTTAAAAGTCTTAGATAATATTCTTGGTCTTTATTTCCCCCTTGTACTTGACCCATACTTTTGGTTTTGAGCTGTGCGTGCTTTGGCTGCAAAATCAAAGTAAGCTATAGGAAAATTTGTGGAGTGTTCTCCTGAGACTAGGCTCACTTGCTTACTTGTTACTTAAGTTCCCTACTCCCCCACTAAGCCTGGTGACTGTCCCTGCCATAACACTGCTGGGACACCTCCCTTCCCTTTTTCTTTGAATGCTGACCACCTTAGCTGTGCTGGGACATTGTTTATAATCCTCTCACCCCCTTTACCATTTTCCACAATGCAGTGGTTGCAATGCTACCTCTATGCTGATAACTGAGGGTTTTCTGTTTTTCCAGAGTCCCAGGGGGACCACTATCCTTGTACCTTCTTTCAGGTCCCTGTTCAGGTGCCACTTGATGCCTGCACCTCACAGCATGGACCAAACATGAGAGTGCAAATGAATGAAGAATCATGGGCCTGGAAGAGATTGAAAGCATTCATATGCTTATCCCAATTAAGTATATGAGGTTTGGGTTTACATATTATAGCTAAAGCACTTACATCATACTTTCTCACGGGAAACTTCATGTAGTTTGTTACATTAGGTGCCTAACTTGCAACCTCCTAGGAGGCCATTCCCATGGGACACTTCCTTGCTCTCTTATCTCAAGTATCACTACTTTATATATATCATTCAAGCATCCAGGGTTTTAGGGAGGGCCAGAATGTTCTGAGCCTCCCTAGCATGGAAGGATGATGAGTGGGGTATGGTGAGCCAACACCCTGAGAAATACTGAGCCCACGAGGATGGGAACAAGTTCAAGGGAGACCTTGGCCTGAATCTGCATCCCTTTGGAGGGCTCCTCAGAGCTGGCCCTTGACTTCACCCCCTTACAACTTTTTAATTCAAGGACAGTCTTAAAAACCCAGTGGTGTAATCTTTGGGAATCAGGTAGGGAAGAACCTTTCTCCTTTGCCATGAGTGGGATGAGGGCCAAATATAAAGGTTGAGTGCCATATTCAAATTGTGGCAGTAAAGTAGGTCAATAATTAGAATTTTTTCTTTTTTTTTTGCTGTTGTTTTATTGCTTTGTTTTATTTTTGCATTTCAAACATCTATTCCCACCCTGTAAGAAATCTCTTATGACAACTTGAAACACAAATATCCCACTTTCAGAAATTTCCAAAATCCCTTCATCCAACCATAAGCTGTTGGCTTTTTATCCCTCCTTTTTATAAATTTTTAATAAAAATCTTTTATAAAATCCTACTCTTTCTTCACTCTAACCTCCAATCCCTTGACCCCTTAATTCTCTCTCAGATCATCTCCTCTGCCCCAGTTACTATCTTATCTTTTCCTTATCTTGACCCTTTTGGTGAACCAGTTCAATTCCATATTGTGCTCCTCACTTAAGCCCCTCTCTCTATTTATCATTTCTCTGATTGCACTCTGTAAAGCCTCAGATTTGGACCATTCACTTCATTAGCCTCCTTTGATGCTACACATGTGTTGTTGAACAAAAGTGGAGAAAATTATGCAAATGTTCTGATTGAATTCACTACA
This sequence comes from Petaurus breviceps papuanus, assembly GCF_028583685.1. Classification (NCBI taxonomy): domain Eukaryota; kingdom Metazoa; phylum Chordata; class Mammalia; order Diprotodontia; family Petauridae; genus Petaurus; species Petaurus breviceps. The sequence goes on along the minus strand of NW_027187460.1, from coordinate 56,980,210 downwards.
AATATGTTATACAACCTTGACTGGGTCGTCACTGCTGCTAAGCAATCCAATTATCTGTCTTCTCAACTCACTCTCCCATTATCCACAGTAACTCTTTCAAACCTTTTCATCCTTCCTCAAATCTTCCATTGTTCCCACCCCTTCAACCTTCTCAGCTAAGTAACAACATATATTTTACCAAATAATTGAGGCCATTCACTAGGAATTCCCTCTTCTCCATTCTTCCTCATTTTTTTTTGGTAGTCAATGACTATCCTTTGATAGTCAATGACTATCCTTTGCTTCTTTTTGTGTCTTCTGGACTTAGCATAGTGCCTGACACATAGTAGATGCAAAACTAAAAATACAGTGATCTCATCTAAAACTAAATGCAACATTCCACACCTTTAACTCGACTCAAGGTCTTTATTTTTAAGTATTTTAAACAATAAACAGAAATCAGGGCAGCTAGGTGGCACAGTGAAAAGAGCACCAGCCCTGGAGTCAGGAAGACCTGAGTTCAAGTATGGCCTCAGACACTTGACATACTTACTAGTTTGTGACCTTGGAAAAGTCACTTAACCCCAATTGCTTTGCCTTCCCCCCTTCAAAAAAAATGAACAGAAATATATTTTTCTCTTCCTCTTACTCCCCATCCTATTGAAAAAGAGAGAAAACAAAACAGATTCCTCATAACAAATATGTATAGTCAAGCAAAACAAATTCCCTCATTGGCTATATACAAAAATATTTAGGTCTCATTCTGCACCCTGAATTTGTCACTTTTCTTCCATGAGGTGGATCATATGTTCCATCATCAATCCTTTGGAATCATTTATGGTCATTGTTATGATCATAGCTCTTACAATTTTCAAATATTTTGTTTTTACAATATTATTCTATAAAAGGTTCTCCTAAGTTTTGCTCATTTCATTGTTTCTTAGTTTGAAAAGGTTTTCAACATTGTTTTTATAATATTGATCTTATAGTATAAATTGTTCTGATTCTGCTCACTTCACTTTGCATCAGTTCATATTAGTACTTTATGTATCTTTGGAATAATATATTTCCTCTTTTCTTATAACACAACTTTTTCATTCATTCCTTAATTAATGGTTATTATTTTTATTTCTAGTTTGGGTTTTTTTTTTGCCACTACAGAAAAGAACTATCACAAATATTTTTGTATATTTAGAATCTATTCCCATTTAAAAAAATCTCCCTCATGTGTAGGCTCAGCAGTTGTATAGTTAGCTCAAGGACCATGAACGGTTTTTAGTAACTTCTGTTGTATAATGACAAATTGCTTTTCAAAATGGTTGCACCCATCACAGGTTCATGAAAGTTCCTGAATGTGCTTGTTTTCCCACAGTCCCTTAAAAATTTGTCATTTTTCTTTTTTGTCATCTTTGTCAACCCGATTAGAGGTATGAAGCAGAATCACAAAATTGCATTAATGTGCATTTCTCTAATTAGTATTGACTTCAAACAATTTTTTTCCTATATGGCTATAGATATTCCCAGTCCACATATTCCGACTTCTTCCTGCAACTGCCTGTTCATATCTTCTGCCCATTTATCAATTGTGGAATGGCTCTTATTTATTATGCATTTAGATCAGTTTTATATGTATCTTGGAAATGAAACCTTTATAACAAAGATTTTTTCCTAGTTAATGCTTTCCCTTTTCATCTTAGATTTGTTTGTGTAATAACTTTTACATTTTTATTTAATTGAAATGATTAATTTTATCTTCTTTGATACTCTTTATCCCTTTTTTAGTCATGTACTTTTCTATTCAGATATAGGTATTTTATCCCATATTTCTCTCATTTTTTTTAAAGCAATTGAGGTTAAGTAACTTGCCCAAGGTTACACGGCCAGTTATTTTGTGTGGGTGTTAAGTATCTGAGGCCAGAACTGATCCCGTGCCAAGGTCGGGCACTCTTACTCACTGCGCCACTAGCCACACCTCTCATTTGTTTTTGATGTGACATTTTATGTCAAGTCCACAAATCCACTTGGAGAGTTTCTTGGCATAAGTTGTAGATAAGTTATTGATCTAAACACAATTTCTTCCATACTGCTGTCCAAATTTCTCATCATTTTTTCTAAATCAAATAATGGGTCCTATTTTAGTAACTAGTATCTTTGTGGTTATTGAATAATGGCTATTGGATATATTTACTTTTCTATGTTGTATATCTAATTTGTTTCACTGGTTAAACTCTTCATTTTTAAAAAGTGCTAATTTTTAAGGGGCAGGCCAGGAATCAACAGCACTGCCTGCAGGGGCAGGCTGGGAAGTGACGGCACAGGGCAGGCCAAGAGGAGGCCTGACCAACAATAGGGGCAAGTCATCCCACCAACTACAAGGGCCACTACCAGGCCTTTCACCAAAGGGCTGGGACTGGAAAGAGCAAGGCAAGAGCCAAACGCAGGGCCCCTGTCCAGGACAGCAAATACTCCTGGGACTACCACTCCATAGCCCAGAAATTAAAAAAAAAAAATAGCCCTTATCAGGATCTCCAAGGACCAGGATGGCAGAGTGAACCCAGACTACTACAGCACCTGCCACCCCCCCCTCTCAAAAACATAATAACTATTGCCCCAGGGCAAAACCCTCAACAGTAAAGGCTTGGAAAGCTTATAGGAAGGGTGTGGCTAGGGCCCTGCTTCAAAATGGGTGAAAAGCAGACTATAAAGACTCTGGAGTCCTACTATTCTGAGAGGGAGGAACCAAATTCAGAGGGAGACAATGTGGACTCCACACCCACAGCTGAAACATCAACAGGTAACGCACAGAAAGCTTTCCTAGATGAGCTCAAAAGGAACATTGAAAACCAAATGAGAGAGATAGAAGACAAAATGAATAATTCTTTTAAAATCAAAATTGCAGAATTAGAAAAACATTATAATGAAGAAAACAGCTTCTTAAAAAGAAAAATGCATGATATGGAAAATGAGCTCCAAAAACTAACCAAGGAAAATGATTTGCTAAAAACCAGAATCAACCAAATTGAAACAAATAACTCTATGAGGAACCAAGAATTAGTGAAACAAAACAACAAGAATGAAAAATTGGAAAAAGAGGTAAAATATCTCAATGGAAAAATAACTTACCTGGAAAACAGATCCAGGAGAGATAACCTGAGAATCACAGGCCTACCAGAAAATCATGATGAAAAAATGAGCCTGGACAACATTCTCCAAGAACTCATTAAGAAAAACTGCCCTGAGATACTAGAACCTGAGGGTAAAAAAGAAATTGAGAGAATCCACCAGACACCTGCTGAAAGAGATCCCAAATTAAAAAGTCCTCGAAATGTTGTGGCCAAACTCAAGAACTACCAGGTAAAAGAGAAAATACTTCAAGTGGCCAGAAAGAAACAATTCAAATATTAAGGAACCACAGTGGGGATCGTACAGGATTTGGCAGCCTCTACATTGAAAGATTGGAGGCAGTGGAATTCAATTTTCTGCAAGGCAAAAGAGCTCGGGTTACAACCAAGGATCACCTACCCAGCAAGACTGAGCATATTCTTCCAGGCAAAGAGATGGTCATTCAATGATATAACAGATTTTCAGACCTTCCTGATGAAAAAGCCAGAGCCCAATGGAAAATTCAACCTCTAATTGCGAGATACAAGTGTGACATAGAAAGGTAAACAAGGAAAACACACAGGGGAGGGAATAGGATGGAGGGAAAGAAACATATAATAATCATAACTGTGAATGTGAATGGAATGAACTCTCCCATAAAATGGAGACAGATAGTAGAATGGATTAGAAATCATAATCCTACAATATGCTGTTTACAAGAAACACATCTGAAACAGAGGGATACACACAGGGTAAAGGTAAAAGGCTGAAGTAAAATATATCATTCCTCAGCTAAAGCAAAAAAAAAAGCAGGGGTAGCAATCCTTATCTCAGATAAAGCACAGCAAAAATTTATCTAATTAAAAGAGATAAGGAAGGAAACTATATCCTGTTAAAAAGCACCATAGAGAATGAAGCAATGTCATTACTTAACATATATGCACCAAGTGGTATAGCATCCAAATTCCTAGAGGAGAAGGTAAGGGAATTAGAGGAAGAAATAGATAGCAAAACTATACTAGTGGGAGACCTTAATCTCCCCCTCTCTGAGCTTGATACACCCAACCTCAAAATAAACAAGAAAGACGTTAAGGAGGTGAATAGAATTTTAGAGAGGTGAGGTATGATAGATCTCTGGAGAAAATTGAATGGGGGTAAAAAGGAATATACTTTCTTCTCAGCAGTATATGGCACATACACAAAAATTAACCATGTACTAGGACATAAAAACCTCACAATTCAGTGCAGAAAGGCAGAAAGAATAAATGCATCATTCTCAGATCATGATGCAATAAAGGGCCATGGAAACACAGACTAAAAACTAATTGGAAACTAAACAATTTAATCCTAAAGGATGAGTGGGTCAAGCAAGAAACTATAGAAACAATCAGTAATCTCATTCAAGAGAATGATTATAATGAGACAACATACCAAAATTTGTGGGATGCATTAAAGGCAGTTCGTAGGGGAATTTTTATATCCCTGAGTGCATACATGATTAAATTAGAGAAAAGAGAGGTCAATGAATTGGGCATGCAATTAGAAAAGGCTAGAAAAAAACAAATTGAAAATTCCCAATTAAATACTAAATTAGAAATACTGAAAACCAAAGGAGAGATTAATAAAATTGAAATTAAGAAAACTATTGAATTAATAAATAAAACTAACAGCTGGTTTTATGAAAAAAAAAACAATAAAATTGATAGACCCTTAGTCAATATGATAAAAAAAGAAAGAAGAAAACCAAATGTAAAGGGTGAACCTACCACCAATGAAGAGGAAATTAAAACAATAATTAAGAATTATTTTGCCCAGTTGTATGCACATAAATTTGACAATCTTAGTGAAATGGATGAATATTCACAAAAATATAGGTTGCCCAAATTAACGGAAGAGGAATTAAAATACTTCAATAACCCCATCTCAGAAAAAGAAATCAAACATGTCATCAGTGAACTCCCTAGGAAAAAATCTCCAGGGCCAGATGGATTTACTAGTGAATTCTATCAAACATTTAAAGAACAAGTGATTCCAACACTCTATTCACTATTTGAGAAAATTAGTGAAGAGGGAGTCCTACCAAATTCTTTTTATGACACAAATATGGTACTGATACCTAAATCAGGAAGAGATAAAACAGAGAAAGAATATTATAGACCAATCTCCCTCATGAATATAGATGCAAAAATTTTTAAATAAAATATTAGCAAAAAGACTACAGCAATTTATCACAAGAATAATACACTTTGATCAGGTAGGATTTATTCCAGGAATGCAAGGATAGTTTAATATTAGGAAAACCATCAGCATAATAGACCATATCAACAATAAAACTAGCAAAAACCACATGATTATCTCAATAGATGCAGAAAAGGCTTTTGACAAAATACAACATCCATTCCTACTATAGGAATAAATGGAGCCTTCCTTAAAATAATAGGTAGCATCTATTTAAAGCCATCAGCAAGTATTATATGTAATGGAGAGAAGCTAGAAGCATTTCAAATAAGATCAAGGGTGAAACAAGGATGTGCACTATCACCCCTCATTCAATCTGGTACCAGAAATGTTAGCAGTAGCAATTAGAGAAGAAAAAGAAATCAAAGGAATCAAATTAGGCAAAGAGACCAACCTATCACTCTTTGCAGATGATGTGAGGATATACTTGGAGTATCCTAGAGAATCAAGTAAAAAAAAAACTACTTTGAGACAATAAATAAATTTGGCAAAGATGCAGGACATAAAATAAACCCATATAAATCCTCAGCATTCCTGTATATTTCTAATGAAATTCAATAGCAAGAGATAGAAAGAGAAATCCCATTTAAAGTTAGTGTAGACATTATAAAATATTTCGGCATCTACCTTCCAAAACAAACCCAAGACCTATATGACCACAACTACAAAACACTTTTCACACAAATAAAGTCAGATCTAACTAATTGGGAAGACATCAATTGCTCAGGGCTGGGTCGATCTAATATAATAAAAATGACAATTTCACCTAAATTAAATTATATATTTAGTGCCATACCAATCAGTTTACTAAAAAACTACCTTATAGAGCTAGAAAAAATAGTAACAAAATTCATTTGGAAGAACAAAAGGTCCAGAATATCAAGGGAATTAATGAAAAGAAATGCTAGGGATGGTAGACTAGCTATACCACATTTTAATCTGTACTATAAAGCAGCAGTTCTCAAAACTACTTGGTTCTGGCTGAGGAATAGAGTAGTGGATCAATGGAATAGATTGGGCACATGAGACTCAGCAGTCAATGACTATAGTAATCTACTGTTTGATAAACCCCAAGACCCCGATTTTTTGATAAGAACTCACTATTTGACAAAAACTGCTGAAAAAACTGGAATATAGTATGGCAGAAACTGAGCATAGACCATTATCTAACACCATATACCCAAATCAAGTCTAAATGCATGCATGATCTAGGTATAAAGTCTGATACTCGAAGCAATCTGGGAAAGCAAGGAATAATTTACCTGTCAGATTTGTGGAGAGGGGAAAGACTTTATGACCAAAAAAGAATTAGAGGGCATTATAAAATGCAATATTGATAATTTTGATTACATTAAATTGAAAAACTTCTGTACAAACAAAGCCAATGTAACCAGGATTAAGAGGGAAGTGCAAAATTGGGAAAGAATTTTTACAAACTATGTCACTGATAAAGGACTCATTTCTAAAATATACAGAGAACTGAGTCAAATCTATAAGAATACAAGTCATTCCCCAATTGATAAATGGTCAAAGGATATGAACAGGCAGTTTTCAGAGGAAGAAATTAAAGATATTTATAAGCATATAAAAATGCTCTAAATCACTATTGATTAGAGAAATGCAAATCAAAAAAACTCTGAGGTACCACATCTCACCAGTCAGATTGGCTAAGATGACAAAACAGGAAAATGACAAATCCTGGAGAGGATGTGGACAAATTGGAACAGTAATACATTGCTGGTGGAGTTGTAAACTGATCCAACTATTCTGGAAAGCAGTCTGGAATTATGCCCAAAGGGCTATAAATAATTTCATACCCTTTGACCCAGCAATACCACTTCTAGGGTTGTATCCCAAAGAGATTATAGAAGTGGGAAAAGACCCATGTGTACAAAAATATTTATAGCAGCTTTTTTTGTGGTAGCAAAGAATTGGAAATTAAGGGGGTGCCCATCAATTGGGGAATGGCTGAACAAGTTGTCGTATATGCATATTATGGAATAGTATTTTTCAATAAGAAACGAGGAGCCATTGAACTTCATATTTACCTGGAGAGGCTTATACGAACTGATGCTGAGTGAGAAGAGTAGAGCCAGGAGGAATTTGTACACAATTACTGACACAATGTATGTGTGATGATCAATTTTGATAAACTGGACTCTTCTCAGCAATGCAGGGTCATAAGTCAACCCCAAAAGACTCATGATGGAGAGAGATGTTTACACCCAGAGAAAGAACTGAGATTGAACCCAGATGGAAGCAAACTACCTGTCCTTTTTTGTTTTCTTGTTTGGTTTTGTTTCCTCTTTCTCATTCCTCATTCCATCTGTTACAATCCTTCTTTATAACCTGACTAATGCCTAATGTGAAAGTATTTGCAGATACTAAACTAAACAAATATATGCAGCCATGGTGGGGGGGAGGGAGAGAGAGAAAATTTGAAACTCAAGGAATTGTGGTAATGAATCTTGTAAACTAAAAGTAAACAAATTAATAAAGACAAAAAAAAAGAGTAAAAAAGTGCTAATTTGTTTTGACAATTAATGCTTTGTAGTACTGTTTGATACGTGGCAATGATAAACCCCCTTTGTTCTTAATTTTTCCCCCATTATTTACCTTGAGATACTTGTCCTTTTTTGCCTCCATCTGAATTTCCTTATTATTTTTTCTAGTTCTATAAAGTAATCTTTTAGTATTTTGATTGGTATGACATTGAATAGGCACATTGATTAAGGTAGAATTGTTCTTTTTATTATATTTTCTTATTCTACCCACTAGCAATTAATATTTTGCCAATTATTTAGGTCTGGATTGATTTCTATATAGTTTATATATATATGTATATATTTATTTCTAAATAGTGATTTACAGTTGTAATTATATAGCTCTTATCCTGTCTTGATAGATTCATAATTATTTTATAAAATTCTCTTAAATGGTATTTTTCTTTCTTGATTTTCCTACTGGGTTTTATTGGTAGTATATAGAAATGTTGATGATTTATATGATTTTTATATTCCACAAGTTTGTCAAAGTTAATTATTTCCATTACTTTTTAGTTGACTCTTTAGAATTCTTTAAGTATCCCATTGCGTCATCAGCAAAGTAATATTTTTGCATCAGTTTTGCCTATTCTTACACCCTCAATTATTTTTCTTATCTTGTTACTATAGTCAGCATTTCTTGTATTATGTCAAATAGAAGTACTGACAATGAAGACCCTTGTTTCACCCCAGATTTTCTTTTTTTTTTTTTACTTTTTTTTTTCTTTTTAGAGGAGGGAAGGTAGGGCAATTGGGGTTAAGTGACTTGCCCAAGGTTACACGGCTAAGTTTTGTGTTAAGTGTCTGAGGCTGAATTTGAACTCAGGTCTTCCTGACTCCAGGGCTGGTGCTCTATACACTGTGCCAACTAGCATCCTCCTCTCCCCCAATTTTCATGGAAATAACTCTTATTTACTTCTATTACATAAAATGGAAGTGCTTATTTTTAGATATATACTATTTATCATTTAAAGGGAAAGCCCATTTATTCTTGTGTTTTCTTCTGTTTTTAATAGAAATAGATTTAATATTTTGTTAAAAATCTTTCCCTGCATCTATTGATATAACCATATGGTTTTTATTGATTTAGTTATTAATATGAATAATCAAGCTTATAGTTTTCCTAATAACTAATTAATCAACTTTGTGTTACTGGTATAAATCTAACTAATTATAGTTTATAATATTTGTAATTTGTTGTTTTAGCCTTTTTTCTAATACTTTATTTAAAATTTAAACTATTCATTATGAGTATTGGTACACACACACACACACACACACACACACACACACACACACCTGTTTAGGCTGTCTCTGGTTTATATATCAGACCACATTGAGCAAAATTTGGTAGGATTACTTATTTTCCTATTTTTGCAAACTGTTTATATAGGATTAGAATTATTTCTTCTTTGAAAGTCTGATAGCATTCACAATCTGGCCCTTGTTTCTCCCCTCTCCCTTTAAAATTCATTTACAGATTGTTCAGATTCTCTCCTAAAATTGAATTGTTTAAATTCTCTATTTCTGTTAAATTTTATATTTCATATATTTGTAAATATTGATTTTTTAAAGTATAAGCTGTTGGTTTTATTGGCATATCGTTGGGTAAAATAGCTTCTAACAATATTCTTTATTCCTTCTTTGTTGTGATCTTTTTTTCCATTTTTGATACTTATAATTCGGTTTTGTTTTCAATCAAATTAGCTAATGACATCTATTTTATTGCCTCTTTTCCCCCAAAAGAGTCATCTCCTAGTTTTATTTATTAGTTGAATGGGAATGGTTAGGTGGTGCAGTGAATAGAGCACTGGCCCTGGAGTCAGGAGGACCTGAGTTCAAATCTGGCTTCAGGCATTTAACATTTGCTTGCTGTGTGACCTTGGGCAGGTCAATTAACCCCAATTGCCCTCCAAAAAACAAAAAATTCAAGAAAAAAATGAATTGAATGTTATTTTTTTTTCAACTTTATGAATTTCTTCTTTGGTTTCAAGATTTGTATTTTTGATGTTCAATTAAGTTTTTAAATTTTTCTTGGTTTTCTAATGTTTTAATTGCATTCCCAATTCATTGTTCTGTTCTTTCTCTTTTCCATTAATATGTTTAAAGATAAAGGGGATTCCCCTAAGTACTAACTTGACTGCATACCCCCAATTTTGGTATGTAGTCACATTGTTGTCATTGCCTTTAGTGAAATTATCATTTTCTGAGTTGCTTTTTTTTTCAAGATCCCAAAATGACTTTAATTTTATTTCCTTTGCTTAAGCCAAATCATTAAATCTCACAGTGATTTTGGATGGGGGGACAAGTAGAAGGCTGTGGATTAAATCATGGCCAAGTGGGGTAGGATCAGTGGGGCCATAGGCCTTACTGGGGAAGCTGGAGGAGCACTGACTGTCTGGCGGGCAGGTAGGTGATGTTCCAAGATCATGAAAGCTGGTATGCGATGTCCTTTGCAGCATCCAGTTTACGAAGCTCTATTAGGCCATCTCCCACTGTGGGCAATGAATTAGCAATCAGCTCAGCTGCTTTGGAGTCACCCTCAGCTGAGATGATGGCTGCTTTCTTCTGTTGCTCAGCCTTTTCCACTACGAATCTGGCCTTCTCTGCTTCCTGCTGAGCCACCTGTTTGGGTTCTACTGCCTCCGTGAACTCCTTCCCAAAGGTCAGATGTGTCAAAGAAACGTCATTTAGGATGAGCCTAAAGGTTGCCGCTCGCTCTGTGAGGTCATCGCTCACTTGCCTGGAGACTAGTTCTCTCTGGGTGATCAATTCTCCAGCATCAAGTCGAGCTACTACTGACTTGAGGATCTCAGTGGTTATGGACTGCAACACCTGCCCGTAGTAGTCCTCACCAATGCTGGTGAAGATTCGGGGTAGCTGATTGGCAACAGGTCAGAAGAGAATACGTAGAGTGATACTGACATTCTGTAAATCCTTGCTACCAGTGATTACTGGGACATTCCAGTGGCCGGGAATGGCAGTCAAAAATAATAGGTTTTTGTACCCATGGGATTAGAAAATGAGTCCCTTGCCCTGCAACAATGTCTTGGACTCCACGGAACCTATCAAAGATGACAGCTCTGTGGCCAGCATCCACATTATATAAAGCAGAGTTGACAATTCCTCCTACAACAGCTAAGCCCAGGCCAAACTTGCCAACAGCTTCAAACAGTTTAGCAGCCATGGCTCCTTCAGATGGTCTTGCTCTTCTGCCCTCTTAGACCAGACAAAACTCTGACCTCCACATGAATTCCCCAACCCTACTTACTCCTGAGATGCTTTTCAATCTACCAATTCTTTAGGACTCATTTATTTAATCTCCAATTGATTTTTAATATTGTAATACTGCTTTAATTTAATTTTATTACATTTTGGTCATTAAAGTACCATATAATATTTATGCTTTTCTGCACTGATTTGTTAGAATTATGTCCTAAAACCAGATCCATTTTTGTAAAGGTAGCACACACAGTTGAGAGATATGTTTATTCCTTTCTATTTTCATTCAATAATCACCAGAGGTATAGCATATCTAAAAAAAATCCTATTCATTTCCTTAGTTTTTTTCTTTTTTGTTAGATTGGGGAGGGGGTAATGGGATCCAATTGGGGTGCCACATAATTATGGTTTCATTATCTATTTCTCCTTATAATTTATTTAGTTTTTTCCTTACAGTATTTAGAAGGCATCTTAGTTAGCATAATTAATTGTATACATTACCTTTTAATTAAATATAGACTCTTTTAATGAAGTCTTTTTTTACTATTGCCTTGTCTGAAATTATATTACTACCTCTGGTGTGTGTGTGTGTGTGTGTGTGTGTGTGCTCAACTGAAGTATAATAGATTTTGCTTCAACTTTTTGTTTTAAACTCTATGTGCATCTTTAAGTTTCGGGTTTCTTGTAAGCAATATGTTGTTAAGTTTTGCTTTCTAATCCACTCTGCTAATCTCTTCTGTTTTAAGGGTGAATCTAGCCCATTCACATTGATAACTATAATAATTAACTTACCGCCACCCTATTCTCTTATTTTTTCATCTCTATAGTCATCAATCCCTCTTTATTTTAGTTATTTACCTTTTTTATTTCCTTTTAGCCTCTTCTTCATTATCCTCTATCCATTCTGAAAGGTTTTTTGTTTGTCACTATTCTTTCCCTGAATATACTCTCCCTCTTGTTTTCCCCCTTTCCCTCTTCTTGTTGCTCTCCATATATCTGTTTGAGTAACATATAATCCTACACCAAATTCTTACTGTATACATTTATCTGAGTATGTTCTGCTTTCTTTTGACCAGTTTAGAGGAAAACAAAGTTCAAGTGACACCCACTTTCCTCACTCCTACATATTTATATATACTCCTACTTGAGTACCTTGATAATGTGTGATCATTTGTTTCCCCATCCTTCTCCCAGTTTTCTCCTAATATATTTTCCTCACAAAACCTGTTTCTTTTTTTTTTCTTATAGCATCATCAAAACATAACAAACAATTTATTGGCTTTCTGTCTCAATTGACTATTTCCATGACCCTTTATGATGTCAGGATTTTGAAAGAACCTTTTAAACATTTCTATCCCCAAACAACTATTAGATATAAATAGTTCATCTTTATTAAGTTCCTTCTGGCTATTCACTTGTATTAACCTTTTAACTTTTGACTTGAATCCTGCATTTGTATTTTAAATTCTCTTTTCAGCTCTAGTTGTTTTTTTTTTCAATTAGGAATGTTTAAAAGTCCTCTTTGTCTTTGGAGGCACATTTTTAAACTTGTAAAGATTATGCTTATTTTTACTGGGTAAGTTGTTCTTGGTTGTTGATCTTTACCTTTTGCTTTATGGAATATTTTATTTAATTCCTTTGGAAAATTTAAAGCACTATATAAATTCTAGTTTTATAGTGACAGCTGACAAATCTTTTGGGATCTCAATTGTTATTCCTTGATATCTGAATTCTTTCTCTCTGGATGCTAGTATTTTTTTTTAATCAGGAAGCTCTGTATTCTAGCAATGGCATTCATGGGAGTTTTCATGTTCTGGCTTCTTTTAAAATCTGTGGATTCTTTATATATTCACACTGCCCTCTTATTCATTAATATGTGTAGACAATTTTCTATAATGAATTCTTGAAATGATGTTCAGGTTATTTTTTTTTTTTTGCTCATGGACTTCAGGTTATCAAACAATTCTTAAGTTACCTGTCCTTGATCTGTTTTCTAGGTCAGCTGAGTTTTGATATGAGATCTCCTACCCTCTATTTTTTCAGGGTTTTTTTTACTTTGTCTTACTAATTATGTTGTCTCTTGAAATCATAAATTTCTATTTAGTCAGTTCTGATTTTAGGGGGTTTATTACTAGGGTAAAGCTTTATATTTTTTCTTTTAAGTCATTGATCCTCCTTCCAAGTCTTTCCTCCAGAGCTAACTTCTTTCATAATATCTTTTAAAGACTCATGCAGTATTTCTTCAAGAAAATCCAAAGTTTTTATGTCAAGTTGCTTTACTTTCTTTGAGGTTTTGATTATGTATTTTTAGTTATTTGATTTTTCTGGGTTTATGTCTTTGTTATCTCTTGCATAATAAAAAAGTCTGTTTTTTTATTTACTTATTTTTGTTGCTAAGGCCTCAGGATAATAATTTTCTGTCCTGAGAATTAAAAAAAAATGCATGCTTTTGTACTTGTTATATTTTATTTTTCCTTTAATTATCTCATAATATTCTAAATAATATTTTGAGAAACCTCAGTTTGATGCCACCTGAATCAAAGGAAGAAAGAGTCTGTCCATAACCCAACCCCAGGTCAGGTGACAAAACAAACTTCACAAAGAGACTACCCTGGTGAGAAAGCTCTGCCAATGGTAGAGTCCTCATGTTAGAAGCTTATCTGACTTAGTCACCCTTGATAACATCATAATTAGTAGTTAACACTAGTTACCTTTTATATCTTTGAAATAAGGCAGGGAATGGAGATACAGGATGATTCTCCCATCTTTATTCATCTCTAGCCAGAAATGCAGTCTTTATTTATATTAACTAGATTAAAGAGGTAGAAGAAGCCTTGCATTGAATATAGAGCAATATCTTACATAAATGGGATAAAAAAACCCATAGATTTAGACCTGTAAGGCACTTTAGAGGTCATTCAAGCCAATTCTCTCATTTTACAGATGAGAACCAAGGACCAGAAACCTTACCCAAGAGGAAGGAAATGAAAGGGAATAAGTATTTATATAGTGCCTCTTGTGTGCCAGGCACTGTGTTAAGCAAGATATTATTTCATTTTATCCTCACAACAACCCTGGGAAATAAATTATATTATTATCCCCATTTTACAGTTGAGGAAACTGATTAATGGAGGTTATATGATTTGTCCAGGGTCATATAACTAGCAAGTGTATGAGGCTAGATTTGAACTCAGATATTCCCGACTCTAGGAACAGCACTTTATCCACTCACAGAGGATTAAATAGAAGAGCTGGGATTTTGATCTAAGTACTTCAACTCCAAAATCCAGTGCATTTTCCACTGTACCATACTAATCAAGATACATAAACCAAATCTGGTTTTTCATTTAGTATACAATCATTATTTCCTTTTCCTTGCAAGCATCCTCTAGTATGTGTAAGGAAACATTAGTGCCAATGGAAAATGCCTTACTAGAGGGTCATAACCTACTACTGAATTTTAAGAACCAGTTCTTTCTGAAATTTAGCTTTAAATTCAGGGACAAAGAAAGTAATAGAAATCAAATTTGGAGGTAAATTCCATAAGTAGAGAGAAATTTATGTTCCAAGCGCCTGAAATTATACTTGAGCTATAATAAATTGTCTAGTGATTGGAAACTGAATGAGCAAGGAGGGACTGAGAATGACAAAATGGAGGAAGAAGCATATTGATCCATGGCCATTAAGGATCTTATAAGTGAGGAGCAAAATTCTGAAATCAATACAGTTATATAAGAAGCCAATGAAACGATGCTTTTAAAGGAGGTAAATGAAGCACACAGATACCTGTAGAAATGTCGGCAACCACATCCAATATTGATTGCATTGTCAAAACATGAGTCAGGTAAACTCTGAAAATTCTGAGAATAAAAACTTGAGAATATATCATGTAGGGGGTGTATGGAATGCTTAGAGCTTGATCAGACATCGAAGTTGCCAAGGTCATCCACTGCATCCCAGACCATAACCAGTTGTCTTGACTTTTATCTTGTCACTGAATTCCAGTGACTCTGGAAGAGAGGGTGAAACTGATAACTTTGTTCAGCTCTGCCTCACTTCAATTCACACATGAGTCAAGATATCACCCTATGATGAAACTGGTCCCCTTCAACGATGAAGGACAAACAACAACAGCAGCTAACATTTCCTGAATACCCACTGAGTTCATTGTGTGCTCAGCAGGCCTATGACTTTAAAGAGGGCATCATTTCCAGACAATAAATATAAACAAACTAATCCCAAGAAAAGGACAATAAAACTTCTATTACAAAACCACAAAAACAGTCATTCCATATGTATTGATGAGTTTGCACATGAAGCATCAGGTCTAAATTCAGATTATCCTGATTGTTCCTTTTGAATCTTTTCATTTGCTCTTTTGTAGGGACCTCTTTTAAGGGGGACATTTGGAAAGTCTTCATACAGTTTGCAGCCAATGGTGGTGAAGTATATGAGAAGAGACGATGCCAATTTTGTGGTCAAGTAGAACTTCTGCTGCCCAGCACTTACAAGAAAGGTTACTTTAGCCAAGAATGTTGTAAAGAAACCACTTAATATTTTTAAAAACTGCAATCATTCATTCATTCAAAAAGCATTGTCAGTCAGTTACTCAACAAGTATTTATTAAGTGCTTACTTTGTTCTAGGTGCTCTGCTAAGTGGTGCGGTTATAAAGAAAGATAATTCACCCACTACAAGCAGAAAATCATGTTGTCAATGGAGGGGATACTACATTTAGAGAAGAAATGGTTCCTGGTCTCATGGAGCTTACTGTCAGGAAGAAAATAAGGCACAGGTAACTATAATACAAAACATTAGAAGATAAGTTTATCAGCAAGGATCAAAACAAAATGCCCTGTGAAGTGGGAAGGGGTTTGCATGGAGGGGAGGTGGTGGGGAGATTGTTACTGATCAGGTGTAATGGTAATTTGAAGATCTTCCCTGCCCCTTAATAGGCAAAATGTGATACATGGAGTCTGTGGTGGGAGGAGTTTGCTGAAGGGTGGAGCAGGAAGAGTGGAGTGGATCCTGGAGGAAGATGGAAGTTGGTCAGAGCAGTTATGATGGGAGAGAGAGTACACAATCAAGGAGACAAGGCTTGTAAGTGGGCATGGGAAAGATTTGGGATGGTGGTGCTCTCTGCAATGTTATTGTGTGTAGATTTCTTTGTTGCTATGATGGATTCAGCTTTCTGGTATTGGGATTTGGCTTTCTGGTATCTGAAAAAATGTTTTGCTTCTGTCTTCTATATAGAGTCTGTTATATTTTTTATTCAGAACTGTGCCAGCATATTCATAGTCACAGTTGGTGCTGTGAATATTGGGTTGGTGCTACACAAGGAAGGTCAAGGAAATCTTCATGAAGAAGGTGATATTGTACTTGACCTTTAAAGAGATGGATAATAATTCAACAGGTGAAGATGGGGAAGGAACATATATTCTGTGTATGTGTGTGTTTCAATTATGTTTTGACTACAAACATGGTTTCTTTAACACTAGAAAGACTATTATTTAAAAATATCTCAAAGCACCAAGCTGGTCTTGAAAATTTGGGGAATGCTGGTTCTCAAGAATAACATGGAAGACAGTTAAAATTTAAGTAGATTAAAGCTGTCACAATCCCCTGCTCTAGCACTTTACTAACCCTGCAAAAATGGGTAAAGAAGCTAATCTGACAAGACCTATTCTTGATGAAACCATGATGGTGACCCTTTCCTTTCATTCTGCTTTTCCAGATATTTACTGAATAGTCCTGTGTTTCCTTGCCATTTTCTTGGATCTTTCAGAAGTCACTGACTGAAGCTAAGCAATCATATCAGCAGGTGCTTTTATCCTAGTATAACAAAGATATCACGCAGTCTAATTCTTTTGTTTTATTCTTATGTAAAATATACAACTGGTTGTTCTTTGATTATGTCCTCATTTGTATTGGGTCTCAATATTCTTTCAACGATTTTTATGCAATCTTTCTCAGTTCAAAGATTGTTTTCTGATAGAGAAAAAAAGCAGAATTAAAATTAAATAGCTCTGTCTTCTCTCTATCTCCCGTTATTATCCTATGCACACTAAGTATTAACCTTATTCCTTCCTTGAAATTCATTTTGCCTCTAAAATAACAAATAAAGAAATGGAATCCTTAGCATTTATCAACTGCAAGATTTCTGGGACTCTTTCATATTCTTTTATTATTTTAAATTCTCACTTTCTTCATTACATGTCTCTTAGGATTCTGAGCTGGTTGATGAGTACATAGGATCATAAAATTCAAAAGCATCTTCTAAGTCATCAAGTTCAATTTCCTTGTTTTACAGATGAGGAAACTAAGGTAAATGAAGGGTAAGTGATTTGCCCAGAATCATGCAGCCTGTATGTTTTGAAGGCAGGATGTGAACACACTTTCCTGACTCCAAACCCAGCACTCTATTTGCTCTGCCATCTACCTGTTCTTCATGCGTTAATTTTGGTAAACTATTTTTGAAAGTGTTCCATCCCTCTTGAGTTTATTTGTACTAAAAAATTTTAGGTCACCTATGTTTTCTTTTGTCATGACAAGAAAATCCACTTTTTTGCAATTGAGAAATGAATCAGCAGGTTTTGACTCAGTACATAGGGTGTAAGCCTAGGCAAAGCAATAAAATGGTCAACAGAGAGCAACGTATTTCTACGATTTCCTAAATATGATAAACATTTAAGGTGGTAAACATTTAACAGCCAGCTCTGGGTAGAAGAAAACATGTATGTATGACAGATTTAAATTGCATATGCATTCTTAACATTTACTCCATCACTTTCTGAAATCTAGAAATTAGCAAAACAATATATCAGGTTCTGATTTGTAGCATTTGCTGATTTCCCAGGTGTAAATGCTCACAATGAAAATTTAACAATTGGCTCTCTTGAGCCTTTAAGAGCTGGCTCTTGGATACCCTTGGTCCCTATAGGTACTTATACAATATAAAAGATAGGTAGTTACACTGGTTCACAACTGGACAGTTATTAGCCTTGGGGGGCAATCTGTCGTGTTTCAGGGAATATGGAAACTTCCTAATCAACTAGTATGTCATTGGCCTATGGGATCCAAGACAATGCAAACTTTGTTTTGTCTTTTGGTGCTATTTACTTGCATGACAACTTGTGTCCACTTTACAGAACAAGTTGTAAGACTTTACATTTCATTTTCACTGTCCACACTTGAGACTTCAAGAGCAATGAAATGAATATTGTGGAATAGGTAATTCTTAACAAAAACATAGCCGAGGTCAGTGCTGAGACCAGAATTCAGTGCCAAGGACAGATTACAGACAATGTGAAGGAGAAAGACATGGCAGGCATCCTGGCAAAAATGTTAATTTGCAGTTTGATTGATGGGTTCATGTCTGTTGCTCTGATGATAGACAGCAAAATCAGTGGGTAAACAGGATTTGGGAGCAACTCAGAGGTGTTCTGGTAAATGATTAATAGCCAATATTCAGAAAAAGTAAAAAGGATCACTAACATAGTGATAAATTTAATATGTATCGTTAGCATTTTCTCCATCATCCTAAACAATCCCCAAACCAATACATCAAGCCCTGATATTTAAGTCTTTGCTGATTTCAAAAGTTTAAATTTCCACACTGAACATTTAACAATTGGATCTTGCTAGTGGGGTTAGAACTGGCTCCAGCACACTCCTGGATAGACTCCTTCTGTGAGGTTGAAGGGTACTTTTCTCATTTGTGGCCCAGTTTTCCATTGGAAGTTATAACAGGTAGTGTCTGGTGGTGGAACAGAACTTCAAATGTCTGTTTGTTAACAGGCAATGCATTTCATTAGCACCTGAAAGTAGTTATCATGATTTTTTCCATTAACTAGGGCCCTATTTGGTGTGTGGGATGCTATAAGCATCTCATAGGGTGTGAGGTCATGATTTTCTATTCTATGTTTTCACTGTAGATGAGAGCTGGAATATCAGGTCACTAAAGTCTGGTCTCAGTTCAAACCTCAGCTATGTTATTTTGAAGAATTACAGTTTCCACAATATTTATTTCATTGCTCTTAAAGTCTCCGGTGTATACAGTGAGAATGAAATTGAACCTGCAGTCTTTCAATTTGTTATATGAAGTTTTGTAACTTGCTTTTGCAACTTCTGTTTAAATAAATAAGGGGAGGAGATATATCATTTCTGGGGCCAAATTTCTTTTAAGTTTTGTAGTAATTGTAACAATATATACTTTCAGGGGTGGCCAGGTAGCACAGTGAGTAAGAGCACCGGCCCTGGAGTCAAGATGACCTGGGATCTAATCCGGGCTCAGACACTTAGTACCCACCCAGAAACACCTGGCCGTGTAACCTTGAGCAAGTTACTTAACCCCAATTGCTTAAAAAAAAAACAACAACATGTACTTTCAATAAGGAAAACTGATCTGTCTGAAGTATTAGCAAGCAATTACAAATACATGTTCAAAAGAACAACAATTTACATTAGAAAAACTCAGCATCTGTTTACAAAACATTCATGATGATGGATGAACTGCTTGTTTCTTCTTTGCAAGTTTTCCAATTTCCCTCTCAGACAGAAGAGCTCAAGTACCACTACTGAATTTAGTGAAGAAAGTTAAAGGTACCTATCATCTTCTAATTGTTTCAGTCCCCCAGTGGGTGGGGTAGGGCTCTACTTAGTTCATGGTGCACATGGAGGGGAGGAAGGAACAAAGGTATCCTGCAATCTTTACAAATATTTAGAGTCAGTTCATAAACTAAGATTCCTTAAATGAAGTCTAATTAATAATATTATTACCACCACCATCATCACCACTACTGTTCCTACTCCTAACTAATTATTTATTTAGCACCTACTATGTGAAGGTGCTGTGCTAAGCATGTTACAATTTTTATGTCATTTGATCTTCATAACAATCTTGAGAGGTAGGTGTTATTCTTACCCCCTTTTTGCCAGAGAAGAAACTGAGACAGACTTAAGTTAAGTGACTTACCTGTGTCACACAACTATTAAGTAAAGACAGATTTGAATACAGGTCTTCCTGACTCCAGGCCCAGAGCTCCACCTATCTCTCCCATGCTACATTTGAGCATTTCTGTTCAGTCATTCAGTTGTACCCAACTGTTTATGACTTCATGTTCTATAGCACACCAGATCCTTTAGTCCTCCACTATCTCCCCAAGTCTGTCCAAGCTCATGTTCATTGCTTCCATGATACTATCTATCCATCTCACCCCCTGCCATCCCCTTTTCTTTTTGCCTTTATCTTTTCCAATATCAGGGTCTTTTCCAATGAGTCCTGTCTTCTCATTGTGACCAAAGTCAAAAGTATTTAAACTCCATCTTCAGCATTTGATCCTCCAGTGAGTGAATGTTTTACATTAATTTCTTTAGATATTGCCTGATTTGATCTCCTTGCTGTCCAAGGCACTCTGAAATTCCTTCTCTATCACCACATTTTGAAAGCACCTATTCTGCTGTGCTCATTTCTTAAACTAAAGCTTTGTCTATATAAACCTTTGTAGCTAGATGATGTCTGCTTTGTAATATACTGTTCAGATTTGCCATAGCTTTCCTTCCAAGGAGCAAGCATCTTTTAATTTCATGGGTATTGTCACTGTCTGTAGTGATCTTTCAGCCCAAGAATATAAAATCTGACACTGCTTCCATTTCTTCTCTTTTTGTCAGGAAGTGGATCACTTAAACTGTATTACATTCAACAATTGAGAAATGGTTATTTCAAAAGAAAATTATTTTCACTCCTTGTATTTCCTTAACAGTGATTTAAGATTACACAGTAAAATTGGACAAAAACGGCATTTACTGGTCAGAGGGATTCAATATAAAGGAGGCAATGTGGAACATTGCTTTGACAAATAATATGGACACAATATAAAAAATCCAAAGACATAAGGAGAGATATTTGTTAAATTGTCTTTCATTTTTGAATTGGACTGATGACATCAAGGTGATATTTTGACTTATGCATGAATTGGATTTAAGTAAGGCAGAGTTGCACAGATTTGTCACCCTTACTCTGTTTTTGTGAATCATTGAAGTCTAGCGGCAAGACAAAAGTCAGGAAGACTACAGATGATGCCCCAGGATGCAGTGGATGACTTTGGCATCTTTGATGTCTGATTAAGCTCTAACTGCTCCACAGCATCTGCTTCAGTAGCTTTCATAGCCCTAGGATCAAATTGTTCTCCCCGAAGTCACTGGCCTTGGGGGCAGTTTATTGTTTTAGAGGAGTAGATACAAGGACTTTGTAATCTTCTAAGTCAATCTTTAGCCTGGGTGTCTGAGGTAGGGTGAATTCTGTTTACCTTTTGGTTGTCCTTACATAAGAACTTGGGTAAAGGAAGGCACAGCATAGGAGTTAGATATGAAATGATGACATTTAAAAATTAAATACTTTTATTTAATATTTAAATATTTTGATTATTCATGTCAAGAAATAGAAATAGAAATATCACCTTGATATCATTGGTCCTCTCTTTACTACCATGCTTTGAGCCAGTTGAACTCTGCTGTTCCAAAATCTGTTGCACATATATATGTCCAATTTTTCCTTCCTGATCCATCATAGATTCCAAGTTGGAGTCATAATTTGCCTTCAAATATTTCTACATTAGCAATTAGTTCTGTTCATTGGTCAGAATCTGGTCCAGAAAACAGGGTTTCTCTAATTTTTGAGGAATGAAATTATTATCCTTTAGTAGAGGTTGGATGCCTATTGGGGATATTTTGTAGTACAAATTTGTATAACTATCATTTTTGGTGCTTGGGGCAAAGCAGAACAAATTGTAACCTCAAATCAACTAATATATCATATGGTTTGGTGGTACAATTGGCAGAGTGCTGGACTTTGAGTTAGGAATATTTGAGTTCAAAGTCTGCATTGGACATTTATTAGGTCTATGATGCCAGGGGACACATCACTTAACTTTTTTTCAGTCTCAGCTTCCTCTTCTGGAAGGGTTGGGCCCAATAATTTCTACCATTATCTACCTTTGAACTATAAAATCTGTGCTACTCTGGCATAAGAAATAATTAAGACAAATTCAGTTGAGCAGGAGGTAAGACTCTGGGACAGAGGGGCAATCTCATGGAGATCCTGGGATATGCATCTGTGGCAGGAAACATTTCAGGATATTGCTCCATGGAGGGGAGATAGAGATCTTCTAACACCAGCCTGATAGGAGGAGGTCTTAGGGAATGGGACAGTGGAAGAAATAAGCATTTCTATAGCACCTACTACACACCAGGCTCTGTGCTAAGTGCTTTACAAACATCTCAACTGATCCTCATGACAACTTTCCCTATCATCCTCATTTTACACTTAGGAAGCTGAAACAGAGATTAAGTGACTTGCCCAGTCACAGCGACTAAGTATATGAGGCCCAATTTCAACTCGATCTTCTGACTCAAGATGCAGGACTTTATCTAGTGTACTGCCTAGCTGCCTTTGAGCCAGTTGGGAGGATAGTACTATTCAAGAACATGAAACAGGGTGTAGTTGGACCAGGAAGGTACTCACTTAGAGGGAGAGATGTGACATCCAGTACTTTCCTGTCTCTGTTAATTATTATTGTAAATTAAGTGCTGAGTTCAATTGTGTCATTAGTGTTGGAGGGCAAATTCTGTCAAAACGCAATTGTGTCCAATTAAAAATTATACAACCTTTTAAAATCATTATTTAAAGTTTTTATATTTACTCAATGAGTTTGCCCAAAAGCAAGGTCCGTATTGTCCTACACTCATTACATCTCTGTTGATTGGCTAGGAAGTTGCGGTTCATGACCTCTAATATCTCAACCATCTCTAAGATTATGATATAATTTATATATGTTACATCCTGACATCTAGTGGCTTGTAATGGGATTCTGGCACCTGGAACAATCGTAAATGAAGTGAGGAAATGGATGGGAACTCTGTAAGCAGAGCTAATGAGAGATATGCACAGAAATATGTTTGGTCATCTCAATGAGTTTGGGTCTTCACATTCTGATGCCAGAGTCACTTATGGAAGTGTTATTTAGCAGAAAAATAAGTCAAAAACCCAGACCATTTCTAGGGGAATTATTTTCTCCATTTCAATCAATAAATGAACATTTATTAATCATCAATAATGTATTAGGTACTGTGTTAAGCTCTGGAGATACAAAAAGTGGCAAAAGATAATTCCTGACTTCAAGTAGGTGACAATCTAACGGGGGGGGGGCAACATCCAAACAAAAATATATGAAACAATCTATATACCTTATAAATAGAAAATAATTAGTGGAGGAATACAGTGGAATTAAGAGGGTTTGGGAAAGACTTCCTGTGGAAAGTAGAATTTTAGTTGGGACTTAAAGGAAGCTAGAATTAGCAGTATTCAGAGTAGAAGAGGGAGAGTGTAACAGACATAGGGTACAGTCCAGAGCAGACAGATGTAGTATCTTCTTTGAGAAACAGTTAGGAGGCCAGGGTCACTGCATTGAAGAATACTTATTGGGGAATAAAATGTGAAAATACTGGAAAGGTAAGAGGGGGCTAGGTTATGAGGGGCTTTGAAGGATGACACAGAGTATTTTGTATATGCTTCTGAAGGCAATAGGAAACCGCTGGAGTTTATTGAGTATGGAGGCACCATAATCAGACCTGAATTTTAGGAAAGTCGCTTTAGTGGCTGAGTGGAAGATAATTGGAGCAGGGAGGGACATGAAGGAAATAGACCCATCTGCAGGCTATTGCAATAATCAAGGTCTGGGGTGATGAGGACAAGCACTATAATGGCGGCAGGGTCAGATGACAGAAAGGGATGTCTTTGGAGAGATGCTGCAAAGATGAAATCAATAGGCCTTGGTAACAGCTTGGATAGTGGGCAACCAAATTGGATAACTGGATTCTCTTTTAAAGCCACTCCCGCTGTGTTTGACATTGTCACGAACCATTTGTTTTAAGGTCTCCCTGGAACATTATGTCTGTTCTTTTTTTCCTGACTGTTCAAAAATTGGTTGCTCTTTCTTGAACTTGGCCACTGACACGCTCCCTGGCTCCAAGCTTTGCCACACCAGCCTTTATTGCTGGTAGAATTCTCCAGTCCAGATTTAACTTCTCCATGTGCTTCTTTATTGCACTGCTTCTTCCTTGCTACTCAGTCCTGCATTCACTAAATCCCGAATCCCACAACTGATAACTACTGATAACTATTCATTTTTTGCTTTTTGTTTGGTCACTAAGACCTGCTGCTTCTTGCCACAGAGATTGGTATCACTTTTACCTCTACTCAAACTGCTAAATATCTTATTCAGGACCAAATATCTTCTATTTGGACTACTTTAGTCTTCTCACTCGATTCACTAATTCTTGACCCTCCAACCTTCATGTTTTCCTTTTTTTGGAAACATTTTATTTTATTTTATTTTTCAAATCAAATGCTTTATTAACTTCTGGTTTACATCATTCATTTCTGCCAGATTTTGAGTTACAAATTTTCTCCCCATTTTTCCCCTATCCACCACCCCAAAATAGTGATCCCACTGGATATCCCCTCCTCCAATCTGCTCTTTCCCATATGTTCCCCCATTCCCCCTTCAACTTTCCAGTAGGCCACGGTGGATCTCTATGCCCCAGTGCCTGTATATCTTATTTTCCAGTTACATGCAAAATAATATTAATAATAGTATATATATATATATGTATATATATATTTAAACATTTAATTTTAAAACTTTGAATTCCACATTCATTCCCTTCCTCCCTTGTCACCCACCCTTACTGGGAAGATAAGCAATTCAGAATAGGTTGTACAAGTGTAGCTATGCAAAACATTTCCATAGTGGATATATTGTAAAAGACTAACTCTATTTCCCTCCCTCCTATCCTACCTCCCACTTGTTCTATTCTCTACTTTGATCCTGTCCCTTTTCAAAAGTGGATGCTTCCAACTTCCCTCCGCCCTCAGTCTTCCCTCCCTTCCATCATCCCCCTTCTCATCCCCTTCCCCATACTCTCCTGTAGGGTGGGATACCCTATTTAGTGTGTATGTCATTCCCTCCCTAAGCCAAATTCAAGGAGAATAAGGTTGACCCATTCCCTTTTGCTTTCCTATTTTCCCCCTCCATTGTATCCATTTTCCCTTGCCTCTTCTATATGAGATAGTTTACCCCATTCTGTCTCTCCCCATCTCCTTTCATTATATTCCTCTCTCACCTCTTAATTTCACCTTTAAGTATCATCCCTTCCTATTAAATTGGTCCTGTGTCTTCTATCTATGTATACCTGTAAACATATATACACACATTCACATATGTATTCATATGCCCACATACCCTCCTATATAGACATATATATATATCCATTCCCTTCAACTATTTTCATACTGAGAAAAGTTTCATCAGTTACAATGATCATTTTTCCATGTAGGAATGTTAAATAGTTCAACTTTGATAAGTTCCTTATTATTTCTTTTCCCTGTTTACCTTCTCATGCTTCTCTTGCTTCTTGTATTTTAATGTCAAAATTTCTATTCAACTCTGTTTTTTTCATCAAGAATGCTTGAAAGTCCTCTATTCCACTGAATGACCATATTTTCCCCTGAAACATGATATTCAGTTTTGCTGGGTAGGTGATTCTTGGTTTTAATCCCAGTTCCTTTGACCTCTGGAGAAATATCATTTTCTAAGCCCTTCTATCCCTCAGTGTAGAAGCTGCCAGATCCTGGGTTATCCTGATTGTGTTTCCACAATATTCAAATTGTTTCTTCCTGGTTGCTTGTAATATTCTCACCTTGATCTGGGAATTTCAGAACATGGCTATAAAATTCCTAGGAGTTTTCTTTTTGCGATCTTTTTCAGGAGGTGATCAGTGGATTCTTTCAACCTCTATTTTGCCCTCTGGTTCTAAAACATCAGGGCAATTTTCCTTGAGAACTTCTTGAAGGATGATTTCTAGGTTCTTTTTTTGAACATGGCTTTCAGGTAGTCCAATAATTTTTAAATGATCTCTCCTAGATCTATTTTCCAGGTCAGTGGTTTTCCCAATGAGATATTTCACATTGCCTTCGATTCTTCATTTGTTTGGATCTGTTTAATAGTATCTTGATTCCTCATAAAGTCACTGGCTTCCATTTGCTCCAATCTAATTCTCAAGGAATGATTCTCCTCAGTGAGCTTTTGAGATTCTTTTTCCATTTGGCAAATTCAGCTTTTTAAGGCATTGTTCTCCTCATTGCCTTTTTGAGCCTCTTTTGCCATTTGAGTTAATCTATTTTTTAAGGTGTTACTTCCTTCACTTAGGTTGTTGACTCTTACTTCATAATTTTCTTGCATTGTTCTCATTTCTCTTCATAATTTTTCCTCCACTTCTCTTATTTGCTTTTCAGAATCCTTCTTTAGGTCCTCTATGGCCTCTAACCAGCTCATATTATTCTTTGAAACTTTTGTTGCAGGAGTTCTGACTTCACTGTATTCTTCCTGTTCCATGCTTTGGTCCTTTTTGTTGCCAAAATAGCAGTGTAAAGTTGGGTTGCTCTGTTTGTTTTGCTTCCTTTGCCTGCTCATGTTGCCACTCAATTACTTGACTTTTGGAATTTTTGCCACAGTAGGACTCTGCTACAAGACAGGGGAGCTTCATCCCACATGCTAGGGTTTTCTCAGTTGCCAAAGATATTAGTTGGGTGCCCTCTCTGAAGCCTCCACCTGCTCTGGCAAGCTGGACACACACCCCAGGACTTCCATCCTAGACTGCAATACAGATCCAAGCAGGTTAAAGCAAGAGCGATTCCCCCTCAGACTGGTCACTTGGTCCTCCTACGATCTGCAGGCCAGGAGCTGAAGCAGCCATGTAGCTGCAGCTGCAAGGCAGTGGCACAGCTGTTTCTCACCCAGGGGCAAAAGCCAATGCATTCCCAACTACTGGATCCCAAAGTCCACACTGCACTGACTTCTCACTTTGTACTTAGCATCTATGTTGGTAATTCTGGAAACTGCCACAGCTGCTGGTGATCTGGAGTCCCTCCAGCCAGTGGTTGGTCAGGCCCACCCTGGGGCTAACACCTCCAGCTGGTGTGGGGCCAGGGTCAGCTCCCAGTGTGCTGCGCTGGCTGCTTGCTGCCTGCCTGCTGGGCTGTCCTCAGCGGGCAGTTAGCTTCTCTGTGTCATCTTGTGGGTTCTGTAGCTCCAAAGTTTCTTCAGAGTCACCTTTTACATGAAATGGGGGAGATGGAAGCCAGAGCCCTGTGGAAGTCTTGTTTCTACTCTGCCATCTTTACTCTGCCCCTAACACCCTTCCCTTCATGTTTTTCTAAATAAGAATGATAATTATTTTTACAAAACAACCTATATTTATATAGTGCTTTGAAGTTTATAAAGTACTTCACATAAATTATCTTATATGATCTTCAAAACAACCCTATTTTCTCATCCCTATTTTATTGATGAGAAAACAGAGGTTCTGAGACTTAGTGTGACTTATTCATATTCACACAACTAATAAGATCCAGAGGTGAGTAATGAAAATAGGTCTCTCCTTTTCCCATGCCATATTCTTTTCTTTGTACTGCAATACCTCTAAGCATCATCTCCAGAAATCATCTTATCTTAGTATGATGCCATCCCTCCATTTTCTATCTACTTCAAAATCTTGCTTAAAAACTTCCCTTTGGCTCCTAAGATATACTGTTAGCTCTCTCTCTCTCTACCTTCTTTCTTATTTTGTTTAATATTCCAATTACATGTAATTCATTTTTAATTAAATTATTTATTTTTAGTTTTCAAAAATCACTTTCATAAGTTTTAATTCTTCTCCCCCTTCCTCCCCAAGACAGCATGCAATCTGATATGGGTCTACACATACATTCTTATTGAACACATTTTCACATTTTTCATGTTGCATAAAAGAATTATAACAAACATTCATTTGTTTTTAAATTTGATTTCTAAACTCTCTCTAGTCCCTCTCCCACCCCTTGAGAAGTCTGTTATACATCTGCATTATATATCATGATGAGCTTCTCTTTCTGCAGGTAGAGAGCAATTTTCATCAACATTCTTTTGGAATAGTCTTATATCATTGTCTTGATCAGAGTAGCTAAATTTTTCACAGTTAATCATCCTTACACTCTTGCTGTTACTGTGTACTATGTTCTCCTGGTTCTGCTCACTTCACTTTGCATCTATTCATATAAATCTTCCCAGGTTTTTCTGAAATCCACCTTCTCATCATTTCTTATAGCACAATAATATTGCATCACAATCTTATACTACAACTTGTTTAGTCATTCTCTAATTGATGGACATCCTCTCAGTTTCCAATTCTTTGCTACAACAAAAAGAGCGTCTATCAATATTTTTGTACAAATAGTTCCTTTCCCCTCTTATTTGATCTTTTTGGGATACAGACCTAGTAGTGGTATTGCTGGATCAAAGGATATGCATGATTTTAAAAACCCCTCATGTATTTACAAATTGTCCTTCAGAAGTGTTGAACCAGTTCACAACTCTACCAACAATGCAGTAGCATTACAATTTTTATACACTCCTTCCATCATTGGTAATTTTCCTTTTATGTCATGTTAGTCAATCATCATGATGGTTGTGAGGTAGTATTTCAGAGTGATTTTAATGTGCATTTATTTAATCAATAATGAGATAGATCACTTTTCCATGTAATTATTAATAGCTTTTATTTCTTCTTTTGAAAATTGCCTGTTCATACCCTTTGGTAATTTATCAACTGGGGAATGGCTTGTAGTTTTGGAAATTTGGCTCAGTTCCCTATATATTTGAGGAATGAAGCCTTATCAGAGAAATTTGCTGTAAAATGTTTTCCTGGTTGCCTGTTTTCCTTCTAATTTTGGCTGCATTAATTTTGTTTGTGCAAAAGCTTTTTAATTACATGCAATCAAAATGATCTATTTTGCTTCTTGCTGTCCACTCTGTCTCTTGTTTGGTCATAACCTCTTCCCTTATTTACAGATCTGATGGGTACATTTTTTAATGCTCTCCTAATTTACTTTTGATATCACCCTTTATGTCTAACTCATTTGTCCATTTTGACCTTATCTTGGTATATGCTGTGAGATGTTGGTCTGTGCCTAGTTTCTGCCAATCTGCTTTCCAGTTTTCCCAGAAATTTTTGTCAAATGGTGAGTTCTTACCCTAAAAGCTTGGACATTTGTTTTTATAAAACCCTACATTACTATGGTCATTAACTACTGTGTATTACCGTGTTTCCCCAATAATAAGACCTATCCCAAAAATAAGCCCTCCCCTTACTGTGTAAGATTCCTCTAAAATAAGCCCTCCCCCGAAAATAAGCCCTATTGAGATTGCTACTCTCGCTACATTATGGTACCCTCTGTTTGCACCGCCCTCCCTCCCCCGTGAAACGCACGCCGCGCTCCAAGCTGCATCCAATCAGAGCTGCAGCAGTGAGCGCGTCATCCTGTTCTTCCCCAGTGATTTGCTTATTGAATAAAGGTAGGTACATTTTTTTGCTCACATTTACCCGTTTATTAAAATTGCTGTCAATGTTCATTAAAATAAGCCCTCCCCTGAAAATAAGCTCTCTGGTGTTTTTCTGTCCAAAAAAAAAAATAATAAGACAGTGTCTTATTATCGGGGAAACATGGTATGTACCTTAAACTATTCCACTGGTCCACCACTCTGTTTCTGAGCTAGAACTAGATTGTTTTCTTGGTTACTGCTTTGTAATATAGTTTGAAATCTGGTGCTATTAGGCTGCCTTCCTTTACATTCATTTTCATTGTTTTCCTTGATATTAATGACCTCTTGTTCTTCCAGAAGATTTTTGTTATTATTTTTTCCAGCCCTATGAGATAATTCTTTGGTAGTTTGTCTGGTATGGAACTAAAAAAATAAATTAACTTAGGTAGAATTGTCATTTTTATTATATTGGCTCAGCCTCCCCATGAACAATTAATGTTTCTCTAATTGTTTACATCTGTCTTTATTTGTTTGAAGAGTGTTTTGTAATTCTGTTAATATAGTCCCTGTGTTTGTCTTGGCAGGTAGACTCCCAGGTATTTTATATTGTCTGCAGTTACATTAAATGGAATTTCCCTTTCTAGTTCTTCCTGCTGAGTTTTGTTGATAGTATATAGAAATGCTTATGATTTATGTCAGTTTATTTTATATTCTGCAACCTTACTGGAGTTGTTAATTGTTTCAACTATTTTTTAATTGATTTTGTAGGGTTCTCTAAGTATACCATTATATCATATGCAAAAGTGATACTTTTATTTCCTTGTTGTCTATTTTTATTCCTCCAATTTATTTTTCTTGTCTTATTTCTATAGCTAACATCTCATACAATGATGAATAAAAGTGGTGATAATGGATATTTTTTTTCATCCTTTATCTTACTGGAAAAATTTCTAGTTTATCCTCATTACAGATAATTCTTGCTCTGATAGTCTACTTATTATTTCATGAAAGACTCCTTTCATTTTTGTGCTTTCTAGTGTTTTTAATAAGAATGTGTTGTATTTTGTCAAAAGCTTTTCCTTCATCTAGCAATATAATCATGTGATTTTTCATTTTTTGTTACTGACATGGTTAATTATGCTGATAGTTTTCCTAATAATGAACCATCCCTGTATTTCTTGTACAAATCCCACCTGGTTATAATGTATGATCTTTGTGATATATTGCTGTAATCTCCTTGATTATATTTTATTTAAAGTTTTTGAATCATTTATTAAAGAAATTGGTTTAAAGTAAAAGGCCATATCTATGTCATAAAAGGTATTTTTTGCCTTTTTTAAAAAAGTAGTTTATGTAGTATTGGGACTAATTGTTCCTTAAATATGTGGTAGAGTTCATTTGTAAATCCATCTGGTTCTGGGGATTATTTCTCAGGGAACTCATTGATGGCTTATCTACTTTTTTTTTTTCTAAAATAGAGTTATTTAAGTATTTTACTTCTTCTATTAATCTGGGCAATTTATATTTTTGTACATGTTCAGCCATTTCACTTAGCTTGCCACTTTTGCTGGCATATAATTGGGAAAAATAACTTCTAATAATTGCTTGAATTTCATTATCATTGGTGGTATGTTCACTCTTTTCATTTTTGATACTAGCAATTTGGTTTTCCTTTAAATTATAACCAGTTTTATCTATTTTACTATTGTTATTTTTTCATAAAACCAACTCCTAATTTTATTCTTTGGTTTGATGGGTTGATTTTTCCCCCTCTCTCTACCTTCTTGACTCTTCCATCTTCCATGATATGTCCCCTCCAGCTTTTGTGGAATTATGGTTAGAAAGGACTTCCTCAATCATCCAATCCACCCCTTATCAGAAAGAGTTCTCTCTACAATATGCCAAAAAGAAATAATCTAGAATGTCCTTGAAAATCTCCCCTATGTGGACTACACACCCTACCGAGACAATTCATTCCCTTTTGGGGACCCTGACTTTACTGCTGTGGGTCTGTCCTGGCTTTACCTACATTTTTTTCACACACCAAAATCCCTTACCTTATTCACTTTAAAGCAATGTGCTTGACATTGTGGAGTGTAAGGGTTGTATAGGATGTCCTTAGGGAACTTATGATCCAATCGCTCTCAGATAAATGTGATACTGACTATAATTGTAATAACAAGTCAGAGAAAGTAGAAAAGAGTGTGGATTTGATTGTGATCTCTGGGATGTCAGGGAATATGTCTTATTCTTCTTGCAATCCTGCACTGAGGCTTATATGTAGAGGATGACTTAAAAAATATGTGTTGTATTTGTTGAATCACTATGGGTTGGAATAGTTGCAAATGTCGTCTTATAGCTGATGAAATTTGATCTGATCCTTAAGGGATTTGAATGGGCAGAGAGAATATTCCAGGACAATGGAAGTATATATGTAAAGGTGTAGAGACAAGAATGAGTATGACAATTATGGGAGTGAATGAAATTACTGTTCTAGATCAGGGAATCCTAACCTGTTTATGTCCCATGGATCCCTTTGGTGGCCTGAGGAAGCCTATAGACCACTTGAAGAGTATTGTTTTTAGATGCACAAAATACATAGAATTATAAAGGAAACCAACTAAGGTGAAATACTTTGTGTGTGTGTAATATATGCATACATGTATATATACATATTGCATGTATATGTGTATAACATGTATACTTGCATACAGGTGTGTGTATATTCATATATGTATGTCTGTATATGAGTGTATAATATATTTTATATATACATGTGTATATGTACTCATATATACATACACATATATGTATATACATACACATACATATACACATATAAAACATTCACATCTCCCAGGTTAAGTTCTGTTGTTTTATATGTCAGAGAGTGCATATCAAGGAACAGTAGACCATAAGTTTCAATGGTTAAACGAGGACTGGGAAAATCTTGGAGGCTCTCCAAAGTCAAACACAGGAATTTACACTTGCTGTGGTGGGTAATAAGGAGCCATTGTGAGTTGTTGGGCAGGCAAGTAACAGAATGAAAATTGTCTTTAAAAAGATGAGCCTGACTTTCTATTAAGTCTAAGTGATGTCAGAGAGATCAGCACAGAGATTATGGCAGGTTCAAAATTCTATGTTTTGGGGGTGGCTAGGTGGTACAGTGAAGAGAGCACCAGCCCTGGGGTCAGGAGGACCTGAGTTCAAATCGGGCCTCAGACACTCAACACAAAAACTAGCCATGTGACCTTGAGCAAGTCACTTAACCCTCAACTGCCCTCCAAAAAAGCAAAAAATAAAAAAATAAAAAACAAAATTCTATGTTTTCTGACTTTGAAAACTCTCATTTCATCACTGCCCATGTAATGTAGAAGGTCTCTGGGGTGGTGGATGGAGACAATATGAAGGATTTGTGAAAAAATGTGGACAAGATGAGAGAGCCCACCTATTGGAGCATCAAAGCATGCTTGAATACAGCATTGGTTAAAATGAGGGATTTTACTGCTTCAGTCTGGGGCTGACTTCTTTACTTCTTTTATCCCAAACATTCAAAGAGTCAAGCACTTCCAGTTCAAAGCTGTCTTAATTCTCTATAGAAAGAAGCTAAAAAATCATGGCTGGGTTTTGCAAGGAATCTATGAGGGAGTTTTTTGATTCCAGTAAACTTAGAAATTTGCTTCCCAACAATTAACTCAAATTGTATTTCTGAGAATGGGAGACTCCCCCTTAATTAGATAGCTAATTATTTATACTCTGGGGAAAATCTGAAAAAGAAACAGCAGGATATGTTGCTAGGCAAATTAATGAATCACTAGAAAAAAACAAATTTTGCGTGTGTGTACTTCAGGGGGTCATTTAAGTAATAATTTTCAGATCCTAAAAATCAACATAAATTAATAGGAAAATGACAGGCAAGTGAACAGGCATTCATTTGGTGGAGCAAATAGAGTGCTACAACTGAAAGCATGAAAATCTGAGCTTGAATTTGATCTTAGACATCAGCTGTGTGACTCTGGGAAAGTCATTTAACTTTTATCTGCCTCAGTTTCCTCATCTGTAAAATGGGTATAATACTACCTCTCAGTGTTGTCTTGAAGATCAAATGAAATAATACTTGTTAAGTTCTTAGTAACACTTAGAACACTTTATAAATGCTGGTTATCACTTATTATCAAAAAGCTTATTCAATCCAGGAAACACATTAAATACTGCATATAAGCTCTGGGTTTCAATTGAATTACATTCTAGTGGTGTTATATGACTTGTGAGTCATAGAATTCTATGATATCTTGTGAATTAAGAGGAAAACTCACTCAGGATCATAGAGAAGCTCATAGGGGTGTGAACAGATTGCAACATGAAATAAGTGAGGAATTTTGAAGAGCTATTTTAAAGGCAACAAATGGTTGGAAAAGGGTTCTTTGTAAGAGAAGAATGAGGAATAATCAGTAGCTAGGCCAGGCCCTTCATTAGTATCCTTGTGAGTCCAGGAGAAAGTGAGAAAGGTCATCAGACTACTGAGTGCATCTTCCAGTGGTGAGCTTATGGGACAATATAGACAAGATTGGCACAGAACAGGCAGGCATGGAGAGCTTACAACCTACAACATTAAAACGAACAGTGCCATCGATGAAATCACAGATCTAGTTGATTATTTGAGATGTGAGGCATCATGACTAGAGAGTAAAAATCAAAAGCTAAGGAGCTTATATTCTACTGGGGAGATGCACCATGTATATAGGAGTAAGTATATTCATATACACTGTTACCTAGGTGCTTGAGGCCAAGAGAAAATCTTGATCCTTAGGGAAAATCACTACATTCAACCATCTAGATAACTGCACATTAACATCATAATAGACTCTGCTCTGTACACTCTGATTGGTAGGAGTGTTTTGTGTTCCTCAAATGTGGAGAGTCTGGAAGAATTTTTGGAGGAATAAAGATGAGGCAGTTAGACAGTGCAGTGGATGGAGAGGGTTCTGGCCCTTAAATCAGAAAGACCTGAGTTAAAATCTGGCCCCGGAAGTTTACTAGCTATATATCACCATGTAAGTTACCTAACCCCTCTCTGCCTCAGTTTCCTCACCTGTAAAATGTGAATAACTATAGCATGTAATTCGAGTTATTGTGAGAATGAAATAAAATAACATATGTAAAGTGCTTTGCAAACCATAAAGCACTATGTAAATGCTAGCTATGCCAGCTATGTGAGGTCTATGGGTATGATAGAGGCAGCAACATGGGAAGTATGGATGTCTAGGGATTGAAGTACTTGGAGGGAGACAGAAAAAGAAGGCAGCTCATGCAAAATGTCATGGCATTCCTGAGCTCCATGTCCCAAATGGACTCTTACAGTAGCTATAGATTAAAGTGAGAGGCTTCAGTTTGTCCAACCAGGAGCAAATCATGTTTTCTACCCTGTGAGGCCAAGAGTGAAGAGAAACTGATGAATCAGCACAGCTTAGATTCTAGACTATGTCATCAATTGTTGTGAGTTCGAACTCAGATGTCCCTCTCGTGCTGTGTTGAAGACAAAAGGGATTTTACTCCTGATCTCCTTTGGAGCTGTGGGAGGTAGTACCATCTCAGGGTGGATGGGGGCTGAGAGCATTTGCTACCAAACCCACTTTCTGCTAGTCTACTGCACTCATCTTTTGCTTTGAATTTATCTGCCATCTAGCCTGATCTGCAAAATATCATTGAATGGGAGCTTATAGCCATGGCTTTTTTTTTTGCTTTTTGGAGGGGAGAAGGCAATTGGGATTAAGTGACTTGCCCAAGGTCACATAGCTAGTAAGTGTTAAGTGTCTGAGGCTGCATTTGAACTCAGGTCCACCTGACTCCAGGGTTGGTGCTTTATTCACTATGACACCTAACTGCCCTAAGCTATGGTTTTAAATAAATTCTGACCCTAAATAGCATATCAAATTTGGAAGGTATTCAGGGGTCCCACTGCCATGTAGTAAACCTGTGTGTGGTGGTGGTTTGGGGGGAAGGGAGTCTATGCTACATATAATAGATATTTTGAAGTGTAGATGAATATTAGCAAGAGGAGAGGGAAGGGACTCTATTTTGTGGAGGCTCCTTTATATTTTATCAGTGTGATAGTACCCAATAGCTATATAATCCAAACCAGTCATGAAGTATCTATGACAACATGAGTCATATAATTCTGCTCTGACTTTCTTTTTAAGGATCTGATAATAACATCAGGTCTAGAAGGTCATGAGCAAAGGTATTCTAGGAAGGAGTCATACTGCTGAAACTAAGCTCTTTCTCCATGACTCCAAAATGGCTCCTTGAGACAGAGGTAACAGGAAAGAGGGATGATGTGTGTCACTTGTCAAAATCAATCAGACCCTCCCTCTAAACTGATGTATCAGATTATTATACAGCTGCTCTGAAAAACCCACCAACTTCTAGGCTGGATAAGAATCACTGAGGAACATTTTTCCTCTTAAGTTACATATGCCTGTGCTATGCTTTATATAGCCTTGCTATACTTTAATTTTTTTTCCTTTTACTAATTTTATTAGTTTCTAGTCTCTATGGAAAAGGTGATAAATCTATAATACATTTATCTGATATAAAAAGTAAAAAGTGAAGGAAAAGAGGGAAAGAACAGAAGAAAGAAAGGAATGAGGGAAGAAGGGAAGGAAGGAGAGAAGGAAGGAAGGAGGGAGAGAGAAAGGGAACAAAGGAATGAGCTAGTAAAGAGTAAAAGGCCCATTAAATTAACCTACATTTAAATTCCCTTATAAGATCTGTTTCCTTGGGAGCAATCCCAAGCAAAGTTTATTTAACATTTTAAGGTTTACAAACATCATCTCATTTTATACTCACAATAACCCAGTGAGATATACATGAGTATTAATTATTTTCTTCAGTTATTCAGATGAGAAAATTGAGGCTCAGGAAAGTTAAGCAACTTACCCGTGGTCCTATATTATGATAGTGCCAGAGGCAGGATTCAAACTTAAGTCTCCCTTTATTCCAGGTCGGGCATGATTTTCACCACACCACTATTTCCTCCAACAGCAGCTATTTCATGAAATAATTATTATTATTTGTTGTTGAGTTATTTCAGTCATGTTCAACTCTTTGTGACCCCATTGGGATTTTCTTGGCGAAGATACTGGAGTGGTTTGCCATTTCCTATTCCAGCTCATTTTACAGATGAGGAAATGGATTCAAAAGGGGTTAAGTGGCTTGCCCAGGTTCACACGGCTAGTAAGTATCTGAGGTGAGATTTGAACTTATGTGTTCCTCACTCCAGGCTCAGTGCTATAGCCATGTTACTGAATTATTACCTTTTGTCAAAAAACAAAATACTCTTGCAACATTTGCACATGTCATAGATTAACATGACTTCTCTCAGTTCTTAGCTCACATGTTCCCACCCAGATAACTCTATGCTTAGCAGACTCCAGGGTCCTGAGACACCTCCCCCAGCTTCCAATCCTGCAGAAGTTCCATTCTGGGCCAGCAGTGCTCTGTCATGGCCCCTGGCATCCTCATTGCTCCCAGCAGACTTGCCAGACGGTTTCTCTTGGCTCCTTCTTCAGTCTCCTGCTGCTTCCTATAGGGAAGTCCAGGTTTGGCTTTCTATTTCTCATCCAGAAAGTTATTTTTTAGTCAGTTGTGGCCAAGAACGTTTCTTTGTTGAGCCAAAAATTTTCTATGTCCTTGGGCATAGTCTTCCACCTAGGGGAAAAGCCTTAAGAATTCTCCTCATCTGGCAAGAGATGCAGCTCTCCCTGTATCACCTCACAGACCTTGGTACAGGATCAGATCACGACTTTCTTGTACTCATTTTATTCTCCTTTGCTACAGCTTCAGAAGAATTCCAGCTACCAACTCCATGTCCAAATATGGAAACAATAAATTTTGGTGTGCTTTCTCCTTTCGACACCTGGATGGAGCAGTAGGGGTCTCCTACTCTCTACTTGTTCAGAAGAAGAGAAAGCACCTTCAATTTCCACAATTAGCTCCCTGAGGCTAATTATGGAAAGTAGATATAAATTAAGGAAGGAAAGAAGGAAGGAAGGAAAGAAGGAAGGAAGGAAGGAAGGAAGGAAGGAAGGAAGGAAGGAAGGAAGGCTCAAGAACTTGCTGTGCAACAGTTATTCTATCTTTGATTTTACTCAAATGCATAGTAAAAATGAAAAAATATATATATATTTTTAGATGTTAACATTGATAGCTTGAGGATTTCTGTTTACAAAAAGGTTTAGTAGGACTTGTAAAAACCACTCTGTTTCATACTGTGGAACCATCTGGTGTCAGAAAAATCATACAAGTGACTCTCTGAGTGCTGCAGCCATCTGTGTTGAAGCAGGACACCAAAAAAATGAGAAGTTGAGAAGTTCTTTCAAAAATCTGAATTGAGAAGTAAGTATTAGGTTAATAAGTAAGACCTAATAAATGGAGGAAAAAAGAGCCGGACAAAATCTCTGCCCTCATGAAACTTAAAACTTAAGAAAAGAAAAATATGATGGTAACAGAAAGCAATGTTAAGCTTTCTTTACTTCTTATCATTTATTTCACAAAATACAAACTCCTCAGCTTGTCCTTCCAAGTGAACTGACATTACTGTATTTCATCATCCTTGTTCTTTGATTTATCATTACTTACTTCCATGATTTTTCACTCTAAGCTAATCACTCTTAACTTGCTCTTGCAGTTTCCCAGCTTCTCAGGAGCCTCATACTACTTGCTTTTTCCCAATGAAGGTTTTCCATGAGCTAATTCTCTATTTGACATGTTCTACTCCCTCTTCTGCCAATCGTGACCATCAATTTTTTCAAAATAAGGCTTTAAACCCATGCTCTCCGGGAAATCTTTTTTTTAAAATCAGTTTGACTTCCAATGAATTCCAATTGCCCTTTTACCTTTTGTTTTCTCAGCACTTCTGATTTTAGTTTATAATATGAGGCAACTGTGACCATCTTGTTTTGCAAGTACAACATGCTCTAATTACCCATAGATTTTCCTTATTATTGAAAGACAACACCACCATGGGATGGTGAATAGAGGGCCAGCTTTTGAGTCAGGAAGACTTGAATTCAAGTGTCATCTCTCATATTTGCAGGCCATGTGACCCTGGAAAAGTCAGGTGACTTTTCAATGCCCTAGGCAACTCTCTCAAACTATAAATTATGAACTATGGTTGATCTGCATTGGTAGAATGAGTTTCCTATCTTGGAGTTCTCTACAACATGGAATCGCAGGTCTAGAACAATATAAATATGTGTGTATAAAAATACACATATTTATATGTAGATAATTATACACAAATAAAAATATAATATGTATATGCATATACAACCATATACAGATTAGGTCCCCCAGGGGTTGAATATCACAGGGCACTCTTTGGATCATGATCCTAAACTGATGTGTTTACTTTAATTCCACTCTCTATGGAATCCAATTAATTCAAAGCAAAGACATTTACTTAAATGGTACAACAACAAGAATAAAAATGAATCATCTCTCTCAGAAACCTGGGGTGTAACTCTCCTGCAAATACACATCATCATCACATTAGTTGGAAAAGCGATCACAGATGGGATTCACAAGCGGAATCAAACACATATAGAAAACAAAGGTGGACAAGTTAAATGCAAAGAATGGCAGCTCATTCCTCCAATGCTGCAGGGATGGAGGGCCACTGTCAATCTTGTCCTGACGGTCTCTGCTGGAGCTAATTCATTGTTTTTTGGCAAATACTTCTCTATTGGATCTGGTCAAATATTGTTCCAATAGATTTGCTTCACTGCTTGGCCATAATCACCACTGGCATTAGCCTTTGGATTATGGAAAGAGTTAGAGGCCACACTTTAGGATTACCAAAAGTCTCAGTTCTAGGGCCTTCCCTCTGATGAGTAAGGGTCAGCCCTAGGCTCTGAAATCCTTTTGGCCTAGTACTTCAGCTGGACTTTGCACCAGTAGATATAGCCATGTGCTTCTTAGGGGAGACACTATTGCCAGTGGTGGATGAGGGAGAAATGAGAGAAAGATTCTCTCCCCATCTTGATGCATTTTCCAAGAGGATTAAAGGGCAAGTGGATCGTGAATTTCATAGTTGAATTTTTCCTTCATAGTTGGCTCTTTTCTTGACCACTCCATGATGTGATTACTAGCAGGATGGGATTCTCTAATTTTAAACTCAATCCTCTAGTTTTCTCAAGTCAGTGAGTAGGTGGGAAAAAGGGGGAATGGGATATTCCTATTGTTGTTGTTGTTGTTTAACCCCTTGGGAACTGGTTATTTAATATGCCAATGGAGCACTGGAAATCTAATCCCTTTATAAATTCTGACACTCAACTGATACAGGTCTTCTGACTAGCCTCCTCCAACCCTATGCACACTTACATATATCAATATAATATATTATATTAGGGAGGCAGCTTAGTGTAGTGGAGAAGGCACTAAATTTGGAGCCAAGAAGATCAGGGTTCAAATTTTGCCTCAGATGCTTACTAGCTGTTACCCTCAGTAAGCCTCTCTGTGCCTCAGTTTTCCCACTTATCAATGGAAGGGGTTGGAATCATCTAAGATTCCATCCATCTCTAAAATAATGATTGGATATACAAAATCATATGCACTCACAGGAGATCTGAATGTTTTTTTTTTTTAGTACTATCCCATGTTTCCTACTTTAGTGTTCAGTACATAACAGTTGATTTATGCTGATTGTTCACTATTTTTCTTTTCTGTAATACATGTTTCTTTCATTCCCCAATAGGAAAAAAACAGGATCAGAAGGAAATTGGTTAAAAAAAATCAATTCCAGGGTGGCTAGTTGGCACAGTGAATAGAGCACCACCCTGGAGTAAGGAGAACCTGAGTTTAAATCCACCCTTAGACATGTAACACTTACTAGCTGTGTGACCTTGGGCAAGTCATTTAACCCCAATAACCTTGCCCTCTCCCCTCTAAAAAAGAAAAATATCAAATCCATAGATACTAAGAAATCTGCTATGATCCTAGGCAAATGACTTTATCTCTCAGTACTCCAGAGAGTTTTCAAAGATAATGTCTTCGTTCCTCTCTTTCTTTTTCTCTTCTTCCCTTTTCTTTTCTCTTTCTTTTTTC
Source organism: Petaurus breviceps papuanus (assembly GCF_028583685.1). Taxonomy (NCBI): domain Eukaryota; kingdom Metazoa; phylum Chordata; class Mammalia; order Diprotodontia; family Petauridae; genus Petaurus; species Petaurus breviceps. Next base: position 56,939,605 of record NW_027187460.1, on the reverse strand, counting down.
TTTCTTCCTTTCTCTGATCAATGCATGGACCATTCAAAATTCCAGGAAAAATGATGAATCATGTTTCTCACTTTTTGTTAGAGAGGTGACGGAATATGGGTGCATCATGCTGCTGACATTTTCAGATATGACCAATGTATAGGGTTTTTTTTTTATGTGACTATACACATTCATTTAAAGGGAGAGCTTTTATTTTGGGCAGACGGAGGAAAGTCAGGGAAGTAGTGTTAGTGATACTGAAAAAGGAAGAAAAAAGTGTTTGTTATTGAATCATTAAAAATAAATAAATAGAAGATACCATAAGAAAGTGCATAAGGAAGCCCAGAAAGACAGGTTGCAGCTACCATGTTAAATTTGAAATACATAGCAACAACAGTAAAACCCCAATCTATGTAGTGCTGATTCATAGTTTCACATGTTCTCTTTTTCTTCTTTGTATAAGGAAATGATCATATTTGTTGATATTTGTCAAGGTGATTATTATAAAAGTGGAACTTTAATAAAAACAGCCACTTCCTCCATGAAGCATGTGGCACTTATTCTGTTGCTGTCTAATATGTATGTAACACAATGTATTGTAGTTCTCTGTGTTGATATATTAACCCCTACTGGGCTGTAAGCTTCTTGAAGGCAGGAATCATGCCATTTCTAAAAGTTTCATTGATGTGTTTTGCTCTGACATTATAATTACTAATAGATTATACCCATTCCCCTTATGGTTTCTGGCAACAAAGTAAAAGAATTAAGCAAAGTAATACAATGACCTCATTGGAAAGCACTTGCAACATTCTGCATCTATAGTACCCACCCCAACCTGTCTCTAATTTTTAAAAAAATTAACAGTAGTCCATTTTCTTTCCTACTCTCCAACTCATTCTTAAAGAAAAAGAAATTCTTTGTAAAAATATGCATAGTCAAATTTCATCATTGACTATATATAAAAACATGTAGATTTCATGTTTTATCTTAAAACTGTCACTTCTCTGTCAGGATGTGGATTGTATCTAATTATGGATGTCCATTGTTGTGATCATAGTTTGTTTGGCTTTACAGTTTATTACAGAAATTATTTGCCTCCTTTTGCTTATTTCACTTTTCTTCAGTTTATAAAAGTATTACAAATGTTCATTTTTATAATGTTGATATTATGGTGGAAAGCATTCTTCTGGTTCTGCTTCCTTTATCCAGCATTGGTTCATGTAAGTCATCCCATGTTTCTTTGAAATTATCTTTCCTCATTTCTTATAGCACAATAGTATTCCATTACATTCATTTACCACAATTTATTCAGCTATTCCTCAATTGATGGACGTTCTCTCAATTTCCAACTCTTTGCCACCACAAAAAAAAGAGCTGTTGAAAACATTTTTGCACCTATAGGACTTCTTCCTGTTTCTTTAATTCCTGTTGGTCTGGGTTTAGCAATGGTAGAGATGGATTATAGTGTATGTATAGTTTAGTAACATTTTGCGTAAAATTCCAAAATTTTTTTCTGTAATGGTTAGGCCTATTCATAAGGTCCACAAGCAGTGTATCAATGTGCCATTTTTGCCAGAGCCCCTATTTTATTCTTTTTTGTCATTTTTGCCAGTCTGATGGGTGTGAAGTGGAATCTCAGATTTGTTTTATTTTGTGTCGCTTTAACTAATTATTTGAACCATTTTTTTTCATACAGCTTTAGATTCCCTAGATTTCTTTCTTTGGGAACTGCCTGTTGTTATCTTTAGATTATTTATTTATTTATTATTTAGGGATGGCTCTTATTTTTGTAAATTTGAATCAGTTCTTTATATATCTTGGAAATTAGATCTTTTTCAAAGAAACTTGTAAAGATTTATTTTCATAATTGTTACCCTTTAAATCTTAGCTTTAATAGATTTGTTTATGCAAAATTTTTTAATTTCATGTTATCCAAATGATCTTTTTATCTTTGGTAGTTCTTTCTATCCCTTATTTACCCATGTACTTTTCTTGGAACCATATATCTGATAGGTAATTTTGCCTTGGTAATTTTGTCCTTGGTCCTGACAGTAGTTTTTGATTTGACCTTTTAGATCTATGTGACATTTGCAGTTTATCTTGGTACAAGGTGGGACATATTGATCTAAATCTAATTTATTCCATACTGATGTCCAATTTTCCCAGAAGTATTTGTCAAATAATGAGTCCTCATCCTTGTAGCTGGGGTCTTCGTGTTCATTAAATAGTAGGGTACGAGATACATTTTTTCTACATGTTTTATAATCTTGTTCCACTGATTGATCACTCGTTTTCTTAAACCAGTATCAAATTGTTTTGAGAATTATTGCATTGTAGCATAATTTAAGAACTAGACTCAGTAACACCACTTCTTTTTATAATTTTCCTTGTGATTCTTGACCTTTTTTGCCTTTTATCATTATTTTTTCTAATTCTATAATGTAATTCTTTGACTGACTGTCAAAGAGGTATTGCATTGAATAAATAAATTGACTTAGGTAGAATTATCATGTTTTGTTATATTGACTCATCCTACTCATGAGCAATGAATATTTTTCCAACCATTTAAGTCTGTCTTTATTTCTATAGATGGTAATCTGTAGTTATGTAATTGTTTGGTTGATAAATAAGTTATATCTAAACTTTATATTCCCATTCTTCTCCCCCTGTGACCCAGAATAGGAGATGCTTAATAGATATGTATTGTTTTTGGAGCTCCCAGAAGCTCTTGGCTACAACTATCAGTCAGTAACTACTATTAAGCAAATTACTTTTCTTTACTGTCTTACTGAGTAAGTGCAACTTCTCCCAAAAGAACAAATCAGGACAGGGACAGATCCAGAGAATGTGATCTGATTCTCTAGCCATTCTATAGGGCATCTATAATCTGGCTAAAATGACAGTTTTAAAGATCTAGAGGACCACCAGGGAGAAGGGATCAGTTGGTTCTGGAGTCTTTTGTTTTGGTATTTTGACATTTTAGCAGGGTTCTGTGGAATTAAGACTCGATTAGCAATAGACACTCTGTCATGAACTTACTCAGGCCAGTACCATGGTAGTTTGCGTTTGATATTAGAATGAAATCAGACACTAAGTCATTCAACAGTTAATAACAAAATTAGATTTACTTGGTAATAGCAGAAGGACATTCAACAGGATATGCGTTAAGGATTGCTCAAGTTGATTAAGCTGAGTGAAGTTCCCCTATGTGATTTGCCCATCATAATCTGCCAACCAAACATCAGAGCATTACTAGAGCTCCTAGTGACTGTTTTACTCAGGCAACATGTGATGTCAACAATCTGAGTCTATAGTTCCCTAATCTAACCAAATCCCAAGGATATTTCCAATGCCTTTAAGGAAAAAAATAAGCTTACCTTGCATGGGGTCAAGGGAGTAAGACATTCTCTCTAAGGGACAGCCAGGTGGCACAGTGAGTAATAGCGCTGTCCCCAGAGTCGGGAGACCTGGGATCGGTTCCAGGATCAGATACTTAACACCCACACAAAATAACTGGTCATGTAACCTTGAGCAAGTTACTTAGCCCCAGTTGCTTCGGGGCAGCCAGGTGGCACAGTGAGTAAGAGCGCTGGCCCCAGCGTTGGGAGACCTGGGATCGGTTCCGGCTTCAGATACTCAGCACCCACACAAAAATAACTGGCTGTGTAACCTTGAGCAAGTTACTTAACCCTGATTGCTTTAAAAAAAAAAAAGATATTCTCTCCATATACCCACTCGAGGTTTCTGCACCTTAATCTTTGAAATGATTTTGCAAGCCCGAAGTAGTCATAGCAGAAATTCCTCACCTCCACCTGCACATTCTTCACCAAGTCAGGGCTACAGATTATTTATTCTTCCCTGAGAAGCCTAGGTTAGTCATATTATGATTGGTTCCAACAAGCATCATGTAAAAGCTATAGGTCTGAGACTGAAAGGTAGTTTGATATCACCATCCTGCCTGCTTTTGGTGTCCTATACCTGTAGTCCAGTGTATTTACCTAGGCTTCTTTCTGATTCATGTTGCCTAGATTCTCTTTCTAGCATCCTAACCTGCTGCTTGCTTTGTTCATATCTGCATGATGCTTCAAGTTTCACCTAAATACCTAGTTCTGACTCCCCATCTATCTATCCTGTAATATCATTATATGACCATACTTTAAACCAATAACTTTGTACAACCCTTTGAGAACTCTTCTATTGTTTCAAGTTTCAGCTCCTCAAGGTGCTACCTCCTTAAAAAAAAAAACACCTTCCCAGTTGTCCACAGCTACTAGGGTTCTCTGCCTCCCTAAATATCCCAGGAACACTTTATTTGATTCTTCTTTTTACCCCCTTTACTCCCTGACTTATATTTACCTATTTGTGTGTACATGTTGCATGCTCTCACCCTCCTTTCCAAATGGAACTTCCAAAGAGAATATCCCTGAGGACTGAAAAATATTCTTTATTTTTGTCCTTGACCCCGGTGCCTTGCATGCAATAAGTGTCCAGTATGATTCTTGAATTGAATTAACTGTTGATATTCCAGGTTACCTAGACTGCTGGCTCCTTGGCAAGTCTTCAGGCCTGACTTAGTCCTATTCTCACTCTCTTGCTTTTTGCCCCAGCATCTTGACTCAGCTCACTTAGCTGTGGCTTCTTGCCAGTGTCTGTCCTCCTACCCTCCCAAGATCTGTCCTTGGACCTGACAGTTGCAAAGGGGGTATTAAACTATCCAGAAGAAAAGGGGAATAAAAACATGCAGCACAGAAAGGAGTTTGGCAACTCCTTGATGGCAATTCATTTAATATTAATGTATTGAACAGCATGTTTGTCAAAAGAGGTGGGTAGGTTCCAAAAGGCCAACTTACATTAAGCATTTGTGGCTCTGAGCCAGTTTTGAAAGGGACAAAGGAAGTACAATTATGCCCATCATCAGGTACTGTTTGCCAGTATGCTTATAAAGCTGTGGCAATGTCATCATTACTGAACTCCAGATATAGTAAGAATTATGAAATTTCCAACAAATCAACATTTATTGAGTATTCATCACGCACCAGGCACTGTGCTAAGTTCTGGGAATAGTCAGACAAAATATTGAATCATCCCCAAGGGAATCATAATACAATCTGCTGCAAAACTTGCAAGTTACAATGGTATCAGTTTACCTACCTACTAAATGGATACTACCATGCCTTTTAGGATTATAGAAAGACTATTACAAGCCAACCTGGCCCACTGGCTTTTCCCTGAGTTTTCTCTTCCTAGCTATAATTAGGATTTCCCAGCTTTCTACTAATAAATTCACTATACAAGCTCCTCCTAATGATATGCCTGTATACTGACCACTAACCCTTCCATGCCTGGAATACATGCCCTCTTTACCTCTGCCATTTACAATCCCTGGCTTCCTCCAAGATTTGGCTAACATAACAAAGGGAAGTCTTCTCTCATTCCCCTAATTGTTAGTTTCTTCTTCCTCAAATAATGTTATATTTCCTTAACTATATATATATATATATATATATATGTGTGTGTTTGTGTGTGTGTGTGTGTGTGTGTGTGTGTGTATTGCAAGCTTCTGGTAGAATGTAAACTTGTTGAGGACAACAACTGCTTTTTTATTTTTGTCTTTTTAATCCCTAGCACCTAGCAAAGTCCCCTGCATATAGTGAATGTTAAATGAATACTTATTGAATTGAATTGTATTATTAAATTACTATTTGTTAATGGCAAATGTTAGAGTTCTCTGTGAAGTCCCTAACATCTTGGTTATTCCATGTATCAGTGAAATGAAATTGAAACAAATTCCTTACATGTAATGCTTATCAATGGCATGCATTCATCTCTAAAAGTGTCTGTGGAAGACTCATTGATATCGCATTAAACTTTGTTACGTTTACTAGTCAGCCAACCAATCAGCAAGTATTTATTGAGTATGATATGCAAAGATGCTATAGAGGACAGAAGAAATATAAGTCAGGGTCACTGTACTCAAGGCACCACTCTCACCAATACTGAAGAGGAGTGAGAAGTAGAAGGTATGAAAAATAAGATAACAGTCCCTCCTCTCAGGGCACTTATGGTCTGGTAATGAGCATACACAATAACTGCTGGGAAAAGAGTTGTAGAACAATACAAGGTAGTATACTATTAACTGCTAAATTGTTCAGCAGCTTAGAAAAGGGAGAATTAGAGGCAACTGGTGGCACAGTGGACAGAGCAGTGGGCCTGGAGTCAGGAAGACCTGCGTTCAAATCCAACTTCAGACACTTATTAGCTTGTGACCTTAGGCAAGTAACTTAGCCTCTGTTTGCTTCAGTTTCCTCAACTGTAAAAATGGCAATAATAATGGCACCTACCTCACAGGATTTTTATAAAATCACATTGATAATATTTGTAAAGCACTTAGCACAGTGCTAGGAAGGCACTCTATAAATGTTAATTTTTTTTTTCTCCCATTGTTGTCTAAAAGAGTCAGGGAAGGCTCCATGGAGGATGTGGAAACTTTATCTGAGTCTTAAATGATGAAAAGACAATTTGGATGGGCAGAAGAGTGAGGTCATTCCGTAGGGAATTCAGAGTAAGACATGGAGAAAGGAAAGAATGATGGATTCAGAAAGGTCCAGATTTTAGAAGGTCTTGAAAGCCAACCAAAAGATTTTTTAACATGTCTAATGACCTTTATGTGAAGGAAAGGCCAGAACTTCAATAAGCATTATGGAACCCAGGGCAAATCTCATTTGGGGTAGCAGGGGTTGAGTGGAAACCTAGAGGTATAACAGCTACCGTTTTGTTGTTGCTATTGTTAAGGTCTACCAGAGACCTTGGTCATAGGAATTGAGGATGTTGAGAAACTTGGATGCCAGGGCATTTTAAGGGGTCAGAGCTTGGGATGAAGAAGGAAGTCAGCCAGGTACTGAACGAGAGCCTAAATCAAGTCTTGCTTTGGGGTAGAAAGACCAACAACAAATTCTGAAGTTCTTATCCCCTGTTCCATTTCCTTCCCCACATTCCCTAAAGAGCCCAGGGATCCTGCAGTTTTAAATTCTATGTTTATTCAAATCATCCCTAGGTCCACACTTGAATCATTTCCAATTTGGTAGGTAGGACTTACACTTTCTTAGCAATGCCTCTGAGAGTTCAGGATGCCCTCCATACTATGCTGAGGCATTAGATTAAAGCTTTGCTGTAGCAACTCAATGCTGTAGCCAACTCTTTAGCTGCTGGCCAAGAAGCACCTAAACTAAATTCAGATACTCATTACCAGATTTGCTGAAGGTTCAAGAATTTGGGGGGCACAGTAACTCTCCAAGAATATCTAGCACAGAAGTTCTTAACCTAGCATTTGTGAACATTCAAAAAATATATTTTGACAACTGTATTTCAGTATAATTATCTTTTATTCCACATGTTTTGTTTCATGCATTTAAAAACATTGTTCTGAGGAGTCCATAGGCTTCACCAGATTTCCAAGGGTTCATGATACACAAAAAGTTAAAAGCCTTTGCTCTAATAAATTGTAAAGAGATTAGAATCAGAGTCAGCAGAGGATGTACCCTCATCAGTGAAATCATGGATCCTTCATGTATTGAATTAAATATTCATTTTAATATGTACATCCTCATTTCCCATTTTTCACTGACAAGATTGTAATCTTCTATTTCCAAGTCCAGTGCCTTATTGATGGACACAATTTTGGGCATATGGAAATAATGAAAGGGAGGGAAATAGAGTTAGGTCAATGGGGATTCTGAACAGCTCTAAACCTAGTGGGGAATGTAATCTCCTTGGAAATTGAGTGTTTGGTGATTTGCACAAGAGACACAGTAAAGAGTTACATGTGCATTCTATGCATTATCATAATGGTAGATTAGGACTAATCTCATCTCTGTCAACTTCAATTATTCTTCTGATAACTGTAAGATAGATTTTTTTAATGTTCAAACTCATCACAAATATTGTAAGAAATAACTATCTGCCTGGATAATATCACAATATTTGACCTTTCATCCACCAAATATGTATTCAATATCTATACTTGCAAGGCCCTGCTACTGCTTATATCCATGTCACTGAAAAATAGTAAATGATGACGGACTTATTAGATGGAACATTTAATTCAACATAGGGGATTATAGACACAAAACAGCCAAAGAATAAGGCAACATGTGACAGTTGCCTCATAAGGATATTGGTTTGGGGCTAATATTATTAAGAATTGTGGAGTCAAGACTAGAATACACTTGTTATGGGGCAGCCAGGTAGCACAGCGAGTAAGAGCACCGGCTCCAGTGTTGAGAAGACCTGGAGATCGAATCCCGGGCTCAGACACTTAGCACCCACACAGAAACACCTGGCCGTGTAACCTTAAGCAAGTTACTTAACCCCAATTGCTTAGGGGTGGCCAGGTGGCTCAGTGAGTAAGAGCACCGGCTCCAGTGTCAGGATGACCTGGATCAAATCTGGGCTCAGATACTCAGCACCACACCCAGAAATAATAACTGGCCGTGTAACCTTGAGCAAGTTACTTAACCCCAATTGCTTTAAAAAAAAAAAAGAATACACTTATTACTTTGTCTAATGCCCTATTAATAAATTAATCAATAAGCATTTGTTAAATACCTACTATATGCCAGCCACTAAGCTAGGCACTTGGAGATACAAAGATAAAAATGAAATGGTTTCCACCTTCAAGAAGCTTAATATTAGGCAAGGCAAATCGTCACTCTAGGCCCCAGTTTCCATATCTCCCAAATAAATGAATTAGATTAGATGATCTCGAAGTCCCATCTAGCAACATGGTTAGAAAAGGTATAAAAGATGTTGGCTGCTAGAAAAGGGCTGCCCAGTTTCACAAGTAATAGTAAATGTCCTTGCAGTTTGTAAACAGAAATTCCGTGGCTCTTTGGGGACTATATGAAATATTAAGCTCATATTACTAGTGACCCAGAACATCAGAAATTTACATGGACCAAGTTCAGTCATTAGGATGATTCAAAATTGTTATCTCTCTTGGACATGTGTTCTTTCCACTCATTTGTCTCTGAAAAATCTCAAAATAAAGTTCATGTCTAAATCTCCATAGATATAAAGAAAGGTCCTTAGATCAAAGCATTTAGGTGGCACAGGGGGACAGAGCTCTGGACCTGGAGTCAGGAAGACTTGAGTTAAAATCTGACCTCAGACACTTTCGAGTTATGTGACCCTGAGCAAATAATTTAACCTATATTTGCCTCAGTTTCTTCATCTGTAAAATGGGGATAATAATAGCAATTGCCTTGCAGGATTGTTGTGAAGATCAAATGAGATAACATTTGTGAAGTGTTTAGTGATGGTACATAGTAGGCCCTCTATAAATATAAGCTATTATTATATCTTCAATGAGTAATCAATGTAAAATAAATTCCTTGAATTTCATACATCATTGCATAGACTGAGAGGTTATGCTGCTATATCTCCAAAGAATAAGGAATTTGGGGATTAGAACTTTCCTCTTGGCTCAAGTGGATGAGAGCACACAGAGGCCCCATATCTCTATACCCCATCCAGGCACATGCCAGGGAATGTTCCCCACCTACAGTACCCAGATCTATTCTTACCTCTGCTCTATCCTCTGAAAGGGGGGAATGAAGGAGAAGGCTGAGACTATCACTGAAAACACCCTTTTAAAGGGATGACTCTTCTTGTGACAGCCTGAGCTAACCAGTTATGCCTAATTACTGAAACTGTCTCCAACAAGGCTCTGAAGAGCATGTCCATGCCCTTCATGGAAAGATACAATCAGAAATTCCAGACTTATCACTCCACAAGCTCATCAAAGTAGTTGATCACTGCCTTAATGAACCTCCTATCATTCTCAGGAACTTTCCTTCCAATCCTTTTCTGAGGCAGGTAGGGTGAGTCTTGTTATCCTCCATATAATGAATAAGCAAGAATTTACCATTGAATGAAAAGGGCAGTGGGAAAATTCCACTGTTGATTTTCCACTGATTCCTACCCTTTCTTAAACCCCCCTTTCACCCTAATGCTCTGTTGATTTCTGATATCCTACTGTGATATGGGTCCTGAGGTAATATGGAATAAGATAAAGGAGCCATGTGAGCCCAGGGAGAGAGCAGACTTAGTGAAGCAAGGTACCTGCAGGTGTTCTGTCCTGGGGAGGAAACAGTGTCCCTTCTCCCATATCACTACCTTCAGTATAATTAGCTGACCAAAGCTAGGTCAAGTTTTAGGAAAAACCATAATCATGGGGGCAGCTAGTTGGCACAGTGAATAGAGCACTGGCCCTGGAGTCAGGAGGACCTAAGTTCAAATTCGGCCTCAGATACTTAACACTTACTAGCTGTGTGACCTTGGGCAAGTCACTTAACCCCAATTGCCCTGCTCTCCCCCCTCCAAAAAGCAAAAAAAACCAAAACAAAACAAAACCAAAAAGCAAACAAAAAAACAACAACCCATAATCATTTATTAAGCAGGGAAGTAGCATGATGAAAGCATGATGGCAACGATATAAAGGACACATACAGGAGAGGAAGCACTGGAGTCTGAGGGATTCTTGTTCCATTACCTGTATATTATTTTGCATTTTTGTTGTGTATGTACATATTGTGCTCCCCTGACTGTCTTATCTGAACTGTGAATCACTGACCAGCTTCCCTAATGGAGAGTTCAGAGTAGGGACTCTGGAATAGCATAAATACAGTAAAAAATCCAGATAGACAACCTAACAGACACAAGCATTATTCATGCCCTCAGTCAATTCTCCCAGAGAACTGGAAATTATCTACATGCAGAGACAAAAGGGGAAAGCACCCAGGGGGCTCAGGTACCGATAACTGATGCTGAGGGTCTTCCACAATTCACTTTGCATCCTGCTCTGAAAGTTTTTTGTGCATTATCAACAACACATGAACAGTTAAGGGTCCCTCCCCCTACTCCATCCTCCCAGTAGGGAAAGACCAGCTTCTCCCTGGTTTTATGTGGTGGTTTCAGGTAGCCCCAGTGAAGGAAAAAGTCAAGTCCCTTCCTAGGGACTGTTGACTATAATTGCTGGCTTTCTATCCCTGCAACTCAGATACCCTTTTGCCCCACTCACTCTAAAGAAGCTAGCAATCATTTAAAGATCTTTTTTTTTAGTCTTTTTGTTGTCTCTATCTGGGAGCTTCTGGTGAAGGAGCTCTCTCCATCTATGCAGACCTACAACTGTTCTATAATTTACAGTCTTAGAAAGTTTCCTGGGGGACCTGAGAGATTAAATGACATTGCCCAGGCTCACGCAGTCCGTGAATGCAGGCAGAACTTAAACCCAAGTCATCATGATGCCAGCTGCAGAGACCAGTTTTGTATCCACTAAATCAGACTACGTCTCATTTAAAGACATACATTATGATAAATCAAAAAGTTATTTACCGTTTCATTAACTTAATAGAATTTCTTTGATATACACACTTGTTATATAAATAAGTACAGCCAGGTCCAGTTAGTGTGAACAACAAATCTCTGGAAATGGCTTTGTGTGTTCATATTTTCACCATTCGAAATTATGCTTTTATAAAATACGGTCTTTGGTTCCAGTTGAATGGAAACATGGAGCCCAAATTCAAATAATGTGACCATTTTAAGGGATTCATTGTTCACATTAATCGAGACCCGGCTGGAGTTGGCATCAGATATGCTATTACTCTGAGGATTTAGCAGAACGTCCTGGCTGGTCCAGCTCCATTGATAAGTTATGGTCTTTTTTTTTTGATTACTCAGGCAATATGAGCAGTCTTTGGTTTGCACAGTAAATATCTTACTCTTCCTCTAATGTCTGAGTTATTCATCACAAATGTTATTTGAATTGAGTAAGGTAACAAAAATGTGGAGGAGAGAGTGAGGCAGATAACTTTGCACAGCTCTGCCTCAAATCCAATTCAAGGTCATCTCTCAACATGTGGGTGCTCTGTTCATAGAAATATAAACTTTGGTTGCTTATATTTTGTAAGATAGTCAGGGCTTTGGAGGCTAGAATTTTTTTCAAAAAGTTTGAACAATTTACTTTTTGTCCTGTGACATTTTCATTTAGGATTACTTGAAATATAGCTCTGAAAAAACAGCCTTTAAAAAAAGGCCATTGTGTTTCATATGGAACCAGCTGACTATTCTTTAAACCCAAATCACTTTGATTTTCAGTGAATGGCCAATAATAGCCCCCAGACCAAGTCTCTGTGGCTCATTGTTTAGATTTTGATGGCTTAGTATGATTGTAAATAGCAATATTTTTTGTGATAGTAAATTAGGCCATTTTTTTGTCTCAATTCTTACCTAGGCCTTCATCATTGAATGGCATTGTCTCCGACAAACTGAGACCTGGAAAAGACATTAATTTTGAAAGACTAAAGTCACACCCTCTGCATCCTGGCCATTACCAGTCATCTTGACCTTTGTCTTGCCACTGGACTTCAATGACTGGAGGAGAGAATGAAGTTGATTACTTTTTACAGCTCTGTACTACTCATATTCAATTCATGCACATTTAAATACAATTAATGAGCAAGGCAAGACATCATCCTCATGACTTCATTGGTCCTCTTTGAGAACAAAGGATGAATGTCAACCAAAAAGTATTAAAAGAACTACCTGATTAAAAAAATATCATAACCAAAAAAGATTTTTATTTTCATTTTATGCAAAGTGATTCTATTTATAATACTGGTAGCATGAAATAGATATATAAATCAGATGACTGCTAAACATTTGATGTCAAGCAATGGAGGTTAAATAGAAACTTCCATTGTGATTAAGTGAAAGTGAAATTCATCATACCTTTCATATAGTAGATACTCAATAATCATTTTTTGAGTTGAATTGGATACATTTTCCATAAGAAGGAACATAGTCTTATCTCTATGCCATTTTGAGGGTTTCTTTTCCCTATATGAAAGAAAAAACTTTTTGGGGTCTCTTTGCTTTCCTACCTGCATTCAAAGGAGAATTACAACATAGGTAAATGAAGAAATGAAAAAAGGAAAGCAATCTTAAAGCCTGCATTGCAGATTCAATTTTAATTTTTTCAAATCCTTATTTTTCCTGATTATTTCTCTCTTTCTGCTCTTTGATCTGTGATTTCATCAGCACAAGGAATTTAGAGAATGGAAAGTCAACTGATATAAACAGGCAGCTCCTTTGTTAATTTATAGTTTAGAGAATTGCCTGACACTGAGGAATTAAATAACTTGCCCAATGATTAAATCACTTTCATTTGTCAGAGGCAGGAACTGAACCTAGGTCTTCCTGTCTCCAAAACCAGCTCTATGGCAGCGAGGTGATTCTATTTCTCATGCTTACATGTGGTTCGCAAGTCATTTTAAGATTAAGACCTGTCTGAATGCATGGGAATGTATAGCAGAATCTATTTTATAATCGTGGAGAGAGCGGTCGGTCTATTGTCGAGAAATCATGCTGCTGAATTCTAGCCCTGCTAGTATCAAGGGAAAAAAATTGTAAATCATTGTAGATAAATGATGCTTTAAACATCTGATGAGGATCTAATTTTTTTATTAATTATAATAAAAGTAGAGAATTTCATGTTTTAATGGCAGATATATCCTGAATAAGATGTAATTACTATTCATAAAATTAAAATGTTCAGCACAAGTAATGATGCTATTCCAAATGATTCCTGGTTAGTTTTATGTAGAGATTTCCAAAATCATCATCTTCATTTATATCTATAATTTGATTCTGCATAAAATTCTGGCAATAGGGCAGCCTTCATTTCTAAGAGAGAAGAAGTTCCATCACAATCATTCTTATAAGAAGATCCTTGAGTGGTGATTTCAGGTGTGCTCCTAGATAAGACCATGCAAGGCATCTTATGGAGCGGGAAGTTCTGCATTCTGGGTCCATTTCCTTTGTTTTTCTTTACCTTTGAATAGAAGAGGAATATAATATAACTCCTTCACATAGAAAATGCCGAGTCCCATCTTCTGTCATTGATAAAATTAATCAAAGCAAATCAATAGGAAAGATAAGAATAATTGCTTTCTTCTCTTTCTAATGGAAAATTATTGTTGTTAATTATAAATTATTAAGAGGGAAATCCTCTGAATTACACACTCTCTCTAATAATAAAGCAAATAACAATAAGAATAATGATCGACATTTATATAGCTCTTACTCTGTGCCAGGCACTGTGCTAAGCATTTTACAAAAATTCATTCATTTTATTTTCACAGCAACCTTGGGAAGTGTCATTGTTGTCCCCATTTTTTTACAGATGAGGAAACTGAGACAAACTGAGCTTAAGTAATTTGCCCAAGGTCATATAATTAAATGTCTGAAACCAGATTTAAACTCGGGCCTCCAAGCACAATGCCCTATCTACTGCACTACCTCTCTACCCCCATAAGCCCCACAGTTTTAAAAGAATTCTATGTCCCAACTCCGAGTCATAGACACAGAGGCCAAGCCAGAGTCATCCAAAGACTCAGGAAAATTGAGATGCATGAGAGACAAAGCAGACCATACCACATTCTCCCAAAATTCTGCATGATATTTGCCTCCCTCTCTAGCCTTAGGAGTCCCCTTCTAGCAAAATGTAATCTCCTTCAATCCAAGAACCATTTTGTTTTGTCTCTATACTCTCAGCACCTAGAACAAAACGTTGCACATAGTAGACACTCAAGTTTACAAAGGCCCCATGAAACCTTCCCTTATCTCCCCAATGGCTATGTAGTACTCTCTCTCCCTAAAGAACCATGTTTATTAGTCATTTGTCTTCTATGTACTTATATGCAATAGAGGTCTGGCACTTGTCATTGGCCCTGAGACAGTAGGGCCAAAGTATATATACTATGTAGATATACAAGTTGTCTCTCCTGACGGAATGTAAGTTCTTTGCAGGTAAGGGCAATTTCATTGTTAAATCTTTGTATCTCTAACATTTAGCCCAGTACTCAACATATAGAACAGCTACAAAATGTTTACCAATTGATTTGTTATTAATTGAATTGAATTTTAGATCTCAGAGACTAAGGCTTCTCTAAGTTTGTCTCTTTACCTAATGATACTAACCCAGATTTTATGAGAGGTCATTTTCCTAAACTTGCCATCATTCAATCTCTCATCATTTTAAATAATAACAATAGCCAACACTGATCGTGAGCTTCATGGCTGGCAAAGCTTATTACAAATATTACCTTACTTTACTAGCTGTCTGATATACACCTCCCAAAAGACTCTTGCTCACTTTCTTTGTAAACTTACCAAAACTGAAGGACACATGAAATTCATATGACACCCAGCTCACCTGTCTGGCATCAACACCCAGGCCCAGAGTGTTTGACTATGAGCAATCCATTACCTGAGAGTGCTAAAGCAAAGCCTTAGCAATGGGCCTATTTCCTGTTTGCAGGTGCCGAAGCTTCTTTTTTCCCACTGGCCTTCAACAAAATCACTTCCCCTTTGTAGGGGAGTCGTTCCACAGGGGTAGGCATGCAAGTCTAGAACAAAACATTACATTTTTCTTTTGTAACAATTTCATTTCATTGTGTGTGTGTGTGTGTGTGTGTGTGTGTGTGTATTGGAGTAGGGAGTGGTGTATCTTAACTTGCCTTCTTTTAAAAGTAGATGCAAGTCTCTTCAGGCAATTATGGGAAGTTTAGTTCCCAAGTAATAAATCCAGCTGTGGAAAGAAAATCAGACGTGGACTCAGGAGATTTGAATTCAAATTCTCATTCTGACTTACTGACCGTGTAACCAGGGCAAGTCTAATTTCTCTAAGCTTGTTTTCTTATCTGCAAATTGAAGATAATACTTGGACTGCCTATCTCCAAAGGTTGTGAAGAAAAAAATTTGAGGATCTTTTCCTATGGAAATGAGACAAAATATTCTTTACTTAAAGTCTGAGGTAAGCAGGAGACATTGAGAGATCTTCTCACTACAGGGCTATATCCTCAGCCCTTTGACAGAAACCCTCTTCCTGGCTTAGGGAGATCTGACTCCACAAATTTCTGCAAATGCTCTTTTCAACCAGCCAAAGATGATTCCCTTGAACATTATGTCCTGTGATGCTTCTTTTTTTTTTTTCTGGGGGTGGGGAATGGGAAGGCAATTGGGGTTAAGTGACTTGCCCAGAGTCAGACAGCTAGTATAAGTGCTGAGATTGGATTTGAATTCAGGTCCTCCTGACTCCAGGGCCAAGTAGTCTATCCACCAAACCACCTAGCTGCCCCTATGCTTCTTTCCACTGAAGTTTTTCTATCCCTATTCCCTTCCTCCAGAAGTTCCCGCAATAGCTCTCTCTGCTTATGGTTGCTATTGCCTAATATTAAATCCCATTCCAACATCATCAATTTTTGTTGTGTTTTGTTGAGTCGAATTGAATATATCTCAGCTATTACTTGATCATAGTCCCATTTTTTTTGAGTCTCTCAAAACTTACTTCCTGCCAATAGGTCGCACAGGGTATAGAGTGCTATACTTGGAGTAAGGAAGGCCCGAGTTAGAACCCAGCCTGTGATATTTACCATTTGTGTGACCACAGATAACTCATTTAAACTTCCTTGGCCTCAGTTTTCTCATCTGTAAAATGGGGGTAGTAATAGCACCTGTCTCAGGGTTTTTCTGATGATAAAATGAGAAAAATGTAAAGTACTTTGCAAAACATTAATTTAAGCTTTAATAGTTTAAAATTGCACTAAGACTTTGAGACACCCCGGATAAGTGCTGGCAATGATGATGTTTAATGGCTGCTTGCTAGTGATCCTGAAGGGATGCTAGTTTTGCTCTATTTCTCTAATGTCAATGCTAATCTTCTCCCTCTCCCTTCTCCTTTCTGTGGGCCAAGCAGCTTGAGTTAGCAGTGGTGTCTATACCTCAACTAAAAGAGGAATCTAGCACAGACGTCTGGTACAGGCTGACTAAACTTATAATTCTATTGTAAATAAATAATGGCTTTTTTCAAAGGTGTGCAGATGTGCATGCGGAGTCCTTCCGCAGCTAAAATTTCATACCGGCCTCATGAAATTTTTATGGAAAAAAGTCCCGATATGACCCAGGGTGAAAAACAATAGAGAGCCTTATTCCAAAGCATGGGAGCTTTGACCTCTGTTTCTGACCAACCTGGGTGGATTCAATTCTCCTTAAGCAAAAATCTTAATGTCAAATTTAGTGTGTATTCCTGATGGGCTCAGCCCACTACAGCTCAAAACTCCCAAACTCATGCAATCTACCAACTCCAGTTTCCCAGCAGCAGGGATTACAGCTATCATATATTTTTAAAAAATAAATTATAAAGTTTTCCAAACAGGAAAATGAATGCCTAATACTAACATTGTGTACTGTCTCTCCATGATGCACTGAAAATATTCAAATGATCTAAGATTAGGTCCTAGGGAGTTGTCTAGGGCATATAGACATTAAGTGATTTGTCTAGGATCATATAACTAATGAGTGTCAGAAGTAGGTTTGAACCTAGGTCTTCTTGACTCTAAACTCAATTACTCTACCCACTATGCCCTACTCCTCTAAGATTTGAAAATGGAATTACACTAAAAAGGGTTTATCTAAGAAAAATTCCCAATTCTAGGTAAGTGTGATTATAGTTGATATGTTTCTAGCATTCCCTTCTATATTTTTATTGATTTCTTAAATTAAATTTTATTTTTTCAATTAATAAAGGTCTTATTTCTCTCCCTTCTGCTCTGTCATTGAAAAAGATAGAAAAAAAAAACTCTTGCAGCAAATATATACATATATATATACATATACATATATATTGCTGTTAGTAATATAAACAACATAATTGAGGGGCGTCTAGGTAACAAAGTGAAGGGAGCACTGGCCCTGGAGTCAGGAGGACCTGAGTTCAAATCTGACCTCAGACACTTAACACAAAAACTAGGCGTGTGACCTTGGGCAAGTCACTTACCCCCATTGCCCTACCTTCCCCTCTCCAAAAAGCAAAAACAAAACCATAATAAATCTATGCAAAGATGTATCTCTTGCATAAGAAGTGATTTTAGAGATTTAGTTCAACCCCTTCAATGAACAAAAGAAGACACTGAGGTCCCCTATGGAATAAAAGTGCCTTGTCCAAGGTCACACATGTGGAAAGCCACAGAACTATTATTTGAACCCTCTGATTCTAATTCCAATATTCTTTTTACTCTACTATGCATCCTTTTGGATACTACCATTAAACAAGCTTTTTAAGGCACTATGTAACTACGTGGTACATTGAATAGAGTGCCAGTCCTGGAATCCTGAACTGGGAAGACCCAAGTTCAAATCTAGTCTCAGACACTAACTAGCTGAGTGACTCTGTGTAAGTCACTTAATCCTGTTTGCCTCAGTTCCTCATCTGTAAAATTAGTTGGAGTAGGAAATGGCAAACCCTTCCAGCACCTTTACCAAGCAAATCCCAAATAGGGTCACGACTGGACCACAACAATGAATTTCTCTAGGCCTAGAAAACAAACTCATCGGCTTATAACCCATAGACTGAATATTTATCACATCCATATTCATCTTTCCCAGATCTGTATCTCTACCTACAACATCTTCTTCTACCACAGCCACCTATTGTCAACTGTCCACTGGATGAAATTTTCACTTGGAAGTCGCACTATTACTTCCAACTTAACACAACCAAAACTGAGCTCATCATCTTCCTCCTTATCCCCCCTCAAATCTTGATTCCTTTATTTCCATTGATGGCAATCCCATCCTCCCAGTCATCTTTTCTCTCACTCTAAACATTCGATCAATTTCCAGGTCCTATTGATTCTTCCTGAGCAGTATCTCTCATATCTGTCTTTTTCTGTCTACTCAGACTTTATCCATTCTAATTTAGGGGCTCATTTTTTCCTGCTTTGACTATTGTAATAAATACTTCTTCTTCTTGAATTCATCTCTTTCCACTCTATCCTTAATATTCAAGTAAACTTCCTAATGCACCATTTAGATCCTGTTTTTTGTTGTTTTGGTTTTTTCTTATTAAAAATCCCTCAGTAGTTCCTCATTGTCTGATCCTAGCATTCAAGGCCCTCCACAGTAGGGATCCAATCTACCTATCCAGCCTTTTCTCATTACCACTCCCCTTTATGCACTTTGCATTGTAACCAATGCCTCTTTGCCATTTTGAATACTATCCATCTCTCTCTTTTTTTGCCTTACTTCCTCCATTCTTCATGTTCTTGTCTATATCATCTTCCATGCCTTGAATGACCAGTCTCCCTCTGTTAAAGTATGTCCCTTTCTCCAAGGCCTAATTTCAGTTTCATCTTCTTTATTGACCTCTTCAGGTAAAAACAATCTAGCTCTCTGCTCCCTGAAATTTCTCAAAGTGCTTTGGTCCTCTTGTGGTTTTTTTTCATTTCTTTTTACATGATGGGCATTTGTATACTTTCAGTAGATTATAATCTCCTTGAGAGTAGGTTCTGTGTCATATCTATCTTTTTATCCATAATCTCTTACAAATAGTAGGTTATTAATCAATGATTAATGAAGTATATATCACATTTAAAATGTAAATGTGACTATGTACTAATAAATAAAATGCGATGTTAATGAAAAATAAAAATTCACAGCAGATCTATATTCTGACACATTTGTATCATAAAAATAAAAAAGCACTTTGATGTGTAAGACATAATTGTTGGAGCCACTTTTGAGGAATCCTTAATTTCTTGAGCCTAAGACTTCAAAAGATGCGGATTTTAGGTTGGATTATCCTCACATGTGAGAAAGACCATGAATATTGCCAGACAAATAAATTGTTTTGAATTTCCTTCTCAGTAATAGCGAATGTATTGTACTTCAATATAGCATAGTATGTATGAATCATTTGGTCCAGCAATTATTTCAAGTTAGCAGAGTCTAGATGAAGTAAACATACCATATTTGAACTCAGCTTGCTCTCCCTATCCCCTACCTAATATATGTTAAATAAATATGATCAATCAATTTGACATTATCGATAAATATGACCAATTAATTCTCTGGTGCTTTTATTTGTTAATAATAAAAGAGTTTAAAGATTTCTTCTCAGTCAATAAGGAGGACATCTAAATAATAGATGTGGGATGTAGAAAGTAACATAAATGCTTGATGGTTATCCCTATATAGAGGAATCATTGACTTAATACAAAAGTCAGTGTCCTGAAGGATAATATGTTATGTAAGAAATGTCATCCAGTGAGAGAGAATCGGTGAAATCACCAATGTACAAACATCCATTTTGAGTGCATATCAATGTTGTGGAGGTGGACCCCAGTTTTCTGAGGCTCTTCAAGTAAAGTATAAACTATGGTGGGTTCCACCAAGTTCTGACTCTGGATCTAGTGATGACTATTTATTTCTGTTATCTGAGGACCAATCCAGCCAAGTCACCATAAAGAAATTTTTGGCCATAGCAACCCATTAACATCAGCTACTAATTTAGAGGGGTTGTGACTTGTGTAGGGAGAGACAAATCCCATGCCAACAAAATTGTAGATCTTTAATAAATATTGAATGATATTGGACTAATGGATAAATGAGTAGTCTATACTAGTGGACCTTGTTTATACAACAGATTCTATTTTGAAAGGCCTGAATTTTTACTGAGAAAATCCTTTCAAATGTACCAGAAATCACTCTTTGAAAATACAATAACAATATCTAGTATTTATACAGAATTTCAAGGTTTTCTAAACATTTTCACAAATATGATCTCTTTTTATCTTCACACCACCTTGGGAGGAAGGTGCTATTTCCCCATTTTACAGATGAGATATTGAGGAAGACAGGTTAAGTAATGTACCAGGATCATATAGCTAATGAAGTGTCCGAAACTGGATTTGACGTAGGTCTTTCTGACTCTGGACCCAGCACACTGAGCCACAGAACTTTCTAGAACAATAACTACCATTTATATAATGCTTTGAGATTTGTAAGTAGTTTATAAATATTATCTCATTTTTTCCATCACAACTTGAAAGGTAGATGCTATTAGTATATTCATTTTACAAATGAGGAAACTGAGATAGAAAGGTGTTAAGTAATTTGCCAGAGGTCACACAGCTATTAAGTGTCTGAGACTTACTCAGAATTGAATTCAGTTCTTCTTGATTCCAATTCCAGCATGCTACCCCGCTATCCATTGTACTACCTAGCTGTCTCAACCCCTTCCTAATACATATGATTTCACTGATGTGTAATGGGACAGTCTCTAATGATGCAGCTCCATTAGATGGTGTTTTCATGAGCTATCGTGAATAAAAACTCCCTCTTCTGGTGGTGAGGCTTCCAAATCTGGTTTGGCTGCTCCTCCAAAATAGGCCACCATCTTTGAGAGGCCACAACCCCTTCCATAGCATCATGAGGCAAGGCAGGGAGACCTTAGTATCAGGTGGCAAAGGAGATAATTGCCTCCACTCTATAAAGCTTATAAATCCAGATTTTGAAAATGATGTATTGGTCTTACTAGTAAAGTAAGAAAGTATTTTCTGTTGATAGGCAGCTCATGAAATATTCATGATGCATAGAATTTAAATTTTGCTTGTCCCCTTTTGGATCTTATACTAGTAACAACCATATTTTTAAAAATTAAGGCAAATTACTATTTAATTAATAAACTCATTAGATCACAATCCATACATGAATTTTTGTTTTTTCATACCACTATAATACTGGCACATAGCCTTTGGTTTTTGTTATAGTTAAGTCCAGCAAAAGTCTCCTTCCTTGAGACTATCCATAACAGATATACCTTCTCTGGAAACATTTGTCCTATCTAGCTAGACATAGAAAACAATTTTTGAAAGTGCATTAGTTTATTATTCAAATTTGTTAGAATAAGAACCATTCCTCAATTAATAAACAGTAAAGGATATGAATAGGCATTTTAATAAGAAAGAAGTAAAAGCAATCAATAACTATATGAAAAATGCTCCAAACGATTAGAGAAATGCAAAGTAAGTTAGGTTTCACAGCACATTCATCAGAGTAATAGAGTTGACAAAAATAGGAAAATGATAAAAGTTAGAGGGATGACAAGGGGAGCAAGAAGTCATATATTGGTACTGTTGGCAGAGTTGTGAACTGATGTAGTCATTCTGAAGAGCAATTTATAACTCCATTCAAAAATCACTAAAGTGTATCTTTTGACCCAGTGACAGCACTATTAGGCCTATCCCTCAGAGAGATTATAGAAAGAAAAAGAGGATGCATAAATTTAAAAAAATTATAGCTGCTCTTTTCATAATGACAAAGATCTGGAAACTAAGGGGATGCTGATGGCTTGGGAAATATCTGTACAACTTAATAGTGTATACATATAATGAAATAATATTGTGCCATAAGAAATGATGAAAGAGATGGGTGCAGTAAATTCTAGGAAGACTTGTGTGAACTGATGCAGAGTGAAGTGAGCAGAACCAGGAAAACAATTTATATAATAATAACAACACTGTAAAAACAACAATAACAACAACAAAACTTTGAAAGACTTAATCGGTGCAATCACCAACCAAGATTTCAGATGACTAATTAAGTACACTTTCTGCCTCCTGACAAAGAGGTGATGGGTTCATGGTACAGAATGACACATATTTTGGAACATGGCCAATATGGTAGTTTATTTTATATATATATTTGGTAGAAGGATTTTGCTTCTCTCTCTTTTTTTTAAACAGCATATGGAGGAAGAGTTAGAAGAGAGACTGGATTTTTATTAACTAAAAAAAATTAAATTTAAAAAATGTACCAGATTAAAAGATAAAAGGTCACCTATCTAACAATGATTCTTCCTTATGAATATTTAGGTTTAAAAATAATTATAAGCACACAACCCAAGCACAGCATTTGGTCTCATTCTTGGCCCAATGGATATCCTCTCTAGAATGAATTTAGGATTTTCCCCACCATGCCCCAGATATGTCCCAGGCCTAGAATTCACCTATTGAAAGTACTTTCCATTCCTGCAACTTCTTCCTCTGATTGGGTGATTTCTCCCATTATGTCCATTCATGGAAAGAAGTCCAGGCCAGCTGTACCTTCTTTCCTTTCCAGGCTGCATTCTGGACTTTCTCGATCATGCCTCTGACTACAAACATCCTCCTTCCCCTTCCTGAAATCTTTTCACCTTCCTTTTATGTGTTTTCTTTTCCCATTAGATTGCAGGCTCCTTGAGGGCAAAGTTTGTCTTTTGCTTATATTTTTACTCCCAGGGTTTAGTATAGTGCCTGACACATAGTAAGCAAATGCTTATTGACTGACTCATACAATGAAATCCAAAGGGACAGAACTGAAAGAGAGAAACCCAGAAGTTGGTGAGTATTGTAGTGGTAGCCTATTCTGTATAAATTCTTCTATACTCACTTGATCTCTCTGCTTGATTCGTTTGTAAACATATTCAGCAAATGGTTTCCGAGGAATATATTTTCCATCTCCTGCACTGACATTAAAAACTCCAGCTTCATATACCACCTTGCCTCTTGAAATAGTCACAAGGGGTACCCCATGACAGACCATTCCCTCAAATATGTTGAAGTTAACAGCTTGATGATGAGTTTTTGCAGAAATAGTCCTGTAATAAAAATGAAGAATAAAATTCATAATCACACCATTAGGAGGATCCACTTAACTATCTTTGAAATAGAAAAGTAACATGGGGGGGGGTGTTGGATTGTTTGTTGAAAAGTGACTGATGGGTCAAAACAAAATGTATCAAAAAAAGAAAGAAAAAAGGAATGAATAGTCTTCCATTATTTTTTAAAAAGAAATCACTAGCTCATTAGTTTTCTTCTGAGTGGAACATAAAATACTTGAAGAAAAATGGCTTGGGAGAAAACTTAGGAACTCTATTAAACCATAGCTTTATCACATTCTGAGAAGTGACTACAAGAATTGAATATGACATTAATATTTCACTACAAAGTAATTAGGCTTCCTAAGAACATAAAATCAAATAGCCAACTGTTTCCATTTATTAAGGCAGGGGGAAAATTGTCCTTTGGGTTTAAATGTCTATTTTTATATCCTGTCTAAAAAAGTTGGATTTTAAAGAACAACTTATTTAGAAGGTTATTCCTTCCAAAGAAGAAACTCAGGAAAAAATGTAAGACCTTAGTGGGCAAATCCATAATCTCTTGCATATTCTGTATGCCATTCAGAAATGTACTGACACTATTTTTGACACAGAAGAGCAATTATATTCTTGGTTTTGTTTTTTTTTTGAGAAATCATCTTTGTCCCAAGAACTTTCTAGGGTCATCCCCTAATCCTCACCCCCAACTAATCCAAGTCTCCAGGCTTAAAAAGTAAGAGTAAAAGATACCTGCACACTTTCCAAATAATGCTTTGAAATTATATACTACATAAAAAGGCCTAGGAGACTGAAGCAAAAGGGAATTCATGAAATCCAACATGCAACAAAGATGCCTTCCAATTATCACATAGACCCTGAGGGCATTATAACAATGGGGTTATTTTATAGTACATCATAGCAACAGAGGCAATCTTTCAGGAGCCCCTCTTTACCCCAGTTCTGGTTGTCTGAGCTCCTTGTTTGTGTATATGAGAAGACTAAGAAGTCAAGGTTGTGCATCTGTAAAACCATATTGAATAAGAACTAGCAATAAAGTAGGAGGCTATCAATAGTGGAAAGGTTAAAAACAGCGTGGTACACAAATATGAATATGGATATTATTGTGCCCTAAGAAATAATAGGTATGAAGCAATCAAGAGAAATATAAGAGGCCTTCTCTGGACAGAGGACAGAAAATAAAGAATGCAAAATCAAGAAAAGAGCATACACTATAACTAAGAATATAAAAGCCAACAGCTAGGTGGTGCAGTGGATAGAGTACTGGAACTGGAATCGGGAATCTGATCTCAGACATTTACTAGCTGTGTGACCCTGGGCAAGTCACTTAACTCTGCCTCAGTTTCCTCATATGTAAAATGAGCTGGAGAAGGAAATGGCAAATCACTCCAGTATCTTTGCTGAGAAAATCCCAAAATGGGGTCACAAAGAGTCAGACTCAACTGAAAAATGACTGGACAACAATAAATAACAATATAAATGGAAAGAATACCAAAACAATTGAATGCTGAGTAAGCATAATGACCAAGGATGTCCTAGAAAAGAACCGAGAAAATACATCTCTCTCTTCTTTATTTTTCAGAGGTAGGAGACCATGAGTACTATCTGACACGATCAATCATAGACTTTGATCTGGAAGGGACCTTAGAAGTCACCAAATCCAAACTTCTCATTTAACAGATGAGGAAACTGAGGTCAAGAGAGGTTAAATGGCTTGCTTATGGCCACACAGTAAGTGTCTGAGGCAGAATTTGAACCACTGACTCCAAGTGATATGCTGGTTGGTTTTGCTGAACTGCTTTCTTTTTTCTTTCTTTTAAAAATAATTACATCTAGCATTTATATAGCCCATTGCCTATGTTATCTCATTTGATTCTTACAATAACTCTGTGAGATACTGTACTACTCTATAGATGAGAAAGTTTAAGGTCAGAGGGGTACAATTATTATTATAGTTACTTTACATATGGGACAACTAAGTGGTTGTCCGGGGTCACACAGTTAGTAGGTGTCTGAGGAAGGACTTCAACCTAGTTCTTCCTGACTCCAAGTGATTTGTTGCTTAGTTTTGCTGAAAGATTTTCTTTTCTCTCTCTAAATAGACAAACCAATAACCCTTTTGTTATAAGGGATACCTGGCTGGGTAGGGAAGGGCAGGGGTGGGTAGTCCTGGTAGATATATTCAGAAAGGAAAGTGATATAGAACCAAAAGACAGCCAAAAAAAGATAATCTATTTAAAAACCCACATTGCAATAAATGGAAATTACCCAAGAGTATTGGATCCCACCTGGAACATTGCTGGTGTTCAGGAACAGTTCATTTGTTTTTTTAAAGGCTAATATCTCAAACTTTCATTATTAGTTACAGTATATTAAAATCCTTTGACCCACCTAACCATACATACTTAATACTTATATAAGACTTTTCATATAGTTGGGGCTTGAAAATGTTTTTGAATTGAATCATACACTCCCTCTGCCAATGCAGATGGCCAACTATTCGGAATTTATATTCTTTTTTTAATTTTTTGTTCTTTATTAATTTGTTTACTTTTAGTTTACAAAATTCAGTTCCACAATTCCTTGAGTTTCAGATTTTCTCTCTCTCCCTCCCCCCACCCCATGGCGGCATACAATCAAGTATAGGATCTGCAAATACTTTCATATTAGGCATTAGTCAGGTTATAAAGGATTGTATCAGATGGAATGAACAATGGGAAAGAGGAAAAAAAAAACAAGAAAAAGAAAAAGATCAGGTAGTTTGCTTCAATCTGGGTTCAAACTTACAAACTTTCTAGTTCTTTCTTTGAATGTAGACATCTCTCTCCATCTTGAGTCTTTTGGGATTGACTTATAACCCTGCATTGCTGAGAAGAGTCCAGTCTATCAAAACTGGTCATCAAACATACATTGTATCCTGAATTGTGTACAAATTTCTCCTGGTTCTACTCTTCTCACTCAGCATCAGTTTGTATAAGCCTCTCCAGGTAAATATGAAGTCCATTTGCTCCTCGTTTCTTATAGCACAATAGTATTCCATTACATTCATATAACTTGTTCAGCCATTCCCCAATTGATGGGCACCCCCTTACTTTCCAATTCTTTGCCACCACAAAAAGAGCTGCTATAAATATTTTTGTACACATGGGTCTTTTCCCACTTCTATGATCTCTTTGGGATACAACCCTAGAAGTGGTATTGCTGGGTCAAAGGGTATGAAATTATTTATAGCCCTTTGGGCATAATTCCAGATTGCTCTCCAGAATGGTTGGATCAGTTCACAGCTCTACCAGCAATGTATTAGTGTTCCAATTTGTCCACATCCTCTCCAGGATTTGTCATTTTCCTGTTTTGTCATCTTAGCCAATCTGACTGGTGAGATGTGGTACCTCAGAGTTGTTTTGATTTGCATTTCTCTAATCAATAGAAAGAGTTGTCAAGGGCACTGAGAGGTTAAGTAACTTACCCATGGTAAAATAGTTAAATGTGCTAGAGGTGGCATTTAATTCCCCATCCCCTTCTGAGTTCCTTCCAAGGCCAACCTTGTAGCCACTGCCTGACTCTTTTATAACATTTAGATGCTTTAAAATATCTTATTTCACTTGATCACCTCATTAAGCTTGTGAAGTATTTAGGGCAGGCAATGGTATTCTTCTTTGCAGATGAGAAGAGTAAGACCCAGAGATATTTTTTAAAAAACTCACACGAGGTCACACAACTAGTTAGTGAGAGAGTCAGGACTAGACCCAAACCTCCTGACTCCAAGTATAGGGTCTTTTCTACCACCACTCATTGCCTCTTGCTTCACATACCATAATAATTGAATCCCTGAGTTAGAAAAATAATCGATGCCCAGAAGACACTTTGGGAATTTGAGGAAAAGAGGAATTATTTCTGTCTGGGAGGAGCAGGGAAGGGGTCAGGGAGGAGGTCACATCTGATCTGGGTCTTGAGGGAAGAGAAGGGTATCAGTAGATGATATGGTGTAATGGAAGTGAGGTCTATTCTAGGCATGGAGTACGACATTGAGGGAAGGCAGACAAAAATCAAGTAAGCAAAGATTTATTAACCATATGTGATGTGTCAGGCATTAGAGAAATAAAGACAAAAGTGAAATAAGCAGTCTCTCTCCTTGAGGATCTTCTAGCTAAACAGAAAAAATACACACATACACATGTGCAGTGTATGTATGTATTAATATATACACACACAGAAATAAAGACACTGATACAGAGACGTAGATATCAGTACATATAAAGCATATGTAAGTAGCCTTAGAAGGGAAAGCATTATCAATAGGGTTGGAATAAAGAAAATGACAGGGAACAGTCTGATTGGAGCACAGCAGGGTAGGTAAAGAAGAAGAGGCTAGAAATGCAAATTGGGGCTAGATTGCCCTAAACTACCTTTAACAGTAGGACAACAAGTATGTATTTTTATTTGTCATACGATGGGGAGCCACTAAAGATTTCCAAGAAGTGCAGAAATGGTATTCGATAGGACATGATAACATCACAGATTTAGAGCTAAAAAGGGACTTAAAGGCCATTCTAGTCAAACACCTTGATTTTACAGATGAAGAAATTGAGACTCATGGAGGTAAAATGATTTTCCCAGGGTCACTTAGGTATTAAGTGTCAGAGGTAGGATTTGAAACAGATCATGGATCCTGGGTCCTCTAACTCCAGAGACAGTAAAAAAAAAATGCTTTGTCAAAAGGGTGAAAGGTCAGTTGAATTAGGAAAAGAATGGATCTAGGGATATCAGGTAGCAGATTATTACAATTGCTCAATAAATATTTTAACCTATTTTGAAAAATGTGGCTCTAATATTTATTGTGTCACTCTTAGTAGTTTGAAAGAATTAAAGTACTAACTCCCATGCAGAATTCTTATTTCCTAGACATTATTGTCCTGTTCTTTTTGGTTATTAGGGTTTCATTGGTATTGGGAACTCTCAGAAGAGGAAATTCCCTTTATCAGTGCAATTCAACACCTTCTTAGTAACTTAAGAATCTTAGTGGGTTAGGGCAGTGAGAGGTTGTGACTTGACCAAGGTCATACATCCAGTATTTGTAAGAGATGGGGGTTGAAGTCAGGTCTTCCTGACTCTGAGGTCAGCTCTCTTATCTATTATTCTATGCTTCCTTTTGTTATAGCTTATTAAAATAATAATAATAAAAACAATGTAAATTGATGTAAGCCTTGAACCACAGAGCTCTAAGATCTTTCTGGTATATATTTTAATTATCCCTCCACATAATTTTTTCTTGGACCATTCAGTCATTGTCATTCATGCTGACAACATGGTGGATGTCGCTTAGGCATAATTAGCATAATTATTGTGAAGTAATTAATAACAGTAACACAACAGTGTCGTTTCCTCCTTTAACTTCCCAAGAAAGGAGGACATTTCTAAGCCCAGGGAGGATAGGGAGGATTTTTAAAATGTTTATTTAAATAACACAAAAGTTACTTTCCAAGCAAAGAAAATGCAGATTTGGCCAATGATCATAATCCCTTTATTGAAAAACATGGCCACTATTGAAAACTGTGACAGCCTCTGGATTTCCTTCAGTAACTGTTTTCTTGGACTTTTTTCTAATTCTCTTGGTGCTCAAGTCATTCCTAAAGGAATAAGTATGTCAGGCAAGGCAACGCAACAAGCATTTATTAAATGCTTACTATACATTGTTCATGTGCTGGGTATATAAAACAAAACTAGAATGATTCCTTCCCCTAAGCAGCTTATATTTGAGGCAAGGAATGGGGGGAGAGGAGGGCAGAGAGAGAGAGATAACAAGTACAAAGAAAAATAAATACAAGTCAGTTTGGAGAGAGTAGAACAAGTGGGGAGTCAGGAAAGGTTTAATAAATGTTTGCTGAATGCATTCATTGAACTGAGTAAGCTGGCACCGGAACAAAATTGTGAAGGAGCTAAAAGATTCAGAGGTGGAGGTGAGAAGAGACTAAACTCCCATCTTGGATGACAAGCTATTTAAAGGTATGAAGATCAGAGACAGAATGTAAAGTTTGTGGTACAGCTACTTCATGGACAGTTTATGGTTTAGCTAGAATGAGAGTAACATGAAAGAAATCTGGAAATATTTTCCTTCTAGCTGTGCTTCTTAATCTTCATACTTTGTCCCCATGACCCAGCTGTCTTCTCACCCTGAAATACCCCTCTATCATTCAGGCCTCCTTCTCCCATTGGTGTGTTCCTTCCAGGGGCCTCCATTTTGGGGTCACTTGATAAATTATACTGTTTGTCTGCCTGGAAAGGTAGATGGCAACCAGACTGCAAAGAGCTTTAAATGCCAGACAGAAGCTTATATTTTATCCAAGGGGTAATAGGGAACTATGTGACCCTGGGCAAGTCACTTAACCCTGTTTGCCTCAGTTTCATCATCTGTAAAAAAAGCTGGAGAAGGAAATGGCAAACCACTCAAATATCTTTGCCAAGAAAACCCCAAATAGGGTCATGAAGGGTTGAAGTGAACAACAAAATAGAGAGTTACTGAGGATTTTT
This sequence comes from Petaurus breviceps papuanus, assembly GCF_028583685.1. Taxonomy (NCBI): domain Eukaryota; kingdom Metazoa; phylum Chordata; class Mammalia; order Diprotodontia; family Petauridae; genus Petaurus; species Petaurus breviceps. Next base: position 56,909,544 of record NW_027187460.1, on the reverse strand, counting down.
GAGCAAGGGAATGGCATGAACCAAACTGAAACACCTCATTTTTGCACTAGTGGAATAAACCTAACAACACAAACTGAGTATGACTGTTTTTGATCCACGCCTTGAATTTCCCACCAATTGGCATAGGTCAAAAGCAGTTCTAATCAGTTTGTATTGAGTTAGGTTTCTTCCATTAGTGGATTCATTCATCTGACAGCAGTTTTCATTGGTCACTCTGCCTGAGGAAGAAATTTGCTGTTTATCTAACTCCCTTGGAGCACAAGTAGACAGGCTTGTCTCTGTGTATTACTGAGTGCCATGGGAGTCTTACTGAGTTCTAGTCACATACATCTCCAAGGCTAAAAATGCGAGGAGGGCAAAAGCCCTGAAGGGAACAAAATTAGACTATTATCCAATTTAGTAACTTTGATTTTGTTCACATTATAGCTGCAGGAAAACAGTTTGTCCCTTGCTAGTAGCTTTCTATCATTTTTTTTCTTAAGATTTCAATATTTTTCCTCATGAGAAAAATTACTGAAGCACAGCCCAAAGGGGTTCCTTCTATTTTGATTTGCAGGGAGAGGAATGAGAAGGGTAGCTAAATGTCTCTGCCAAACTGGCCCTACTTATTATAAGGAAAATTTTTAGGTATTTTACATTATTTTCCCCATTTCACTCACTTAACATATGAACTAGAAAGGCTATTGAAACCAGATGTTTATATGACATCTGGAATATGGAGGCGGTGAAAAGGAATAGAAAAAGAATTGGGTTTCTAGGCAAGAGAACCTGAGTTAGAATTAGGCTCTGTTACAGTGATTCTAGAAATCAGTTTGAAACCAGGACACCCCCTCCCCCCGACAAATAAATAAATAAATAAATAAATAAATAAATAAATAAATAAATAAAAGACAGGGTTTTTTGACCCAGAGATATCACTATTAGGCTTGTCTCAGAGAGATCAAAGAAGAGAACTCATAGATACAAAAAATATCTATAGCAGCTCTTTCTGGAGTGGCAAAGAACTCAAAATTAAGGGAGTACCTATCAATCAGAGGACTGGCTGAACAAAGTGTGACATATGAAAGCAGTGGAATATCATTGGGTCAGATGAAGTGACAAAAGATATGGGTTCAGAGAAATACAGAAAGACTTGTATGGACTGATGCAGAATGATATGAGAAGAAACTAGTTTATACGATAACAACACTGCAAAAACAGTTTTGAAAGACGTAAGAACTCTGATCGGTATGCAGTGATCAATTATGATTCTAGAGGACCCATGAAGCATACTGTCAACCTCCAGATAGAAAGGCAATGGACTTAGAATAAAGAGAGAGGCATATATTTTGGACATGTCTAATATGAGAATTTGTTTTGCCTGACTATCCATACTTGTTAAAAAGTACTCTTAGAGTAGTAGTAAAGGTTGGGTAGGGGAAAAACAAATTCTTGTTAATTAAAGCAAAATAAAAAAAAGAATTTGGCTCTGTTTCTTTTTAGCTGGGTGACCTCATAAAAATCCCTGAACCTCTGAGCCTCAGTTTCCTCATCTGTAAAATGGAACCAATGATAAAACTTAAACTACCTAATAACTCCTCACTGCTTTGAGGATCAAGTCAATAAACATTTATTAGGCAACTACTATGTGTCAGGTATTCAGGCACTACATCAAATGAGATAATGTATGTAAAGTGTTTTATAAACCACAAAGCTATATCAATATGAGTTATTATTGTTAACTCTCTCAAGATTATTAGTATAAGTTCCCTTCTTTCAGGGATGCCTGCATTTTAGTATATCATATGTTAACATGCCTCTTTGAATATTTCCATATTGGGGTGTGTGTGTATCTATCTCTCTGTTATTTATCTATCTACCTATTAGCTATCTATCCATCTACCAATTATCTGTCTATGTATCATTCATTCATTCATCTATTATATATTTATTTATCTACCTATTATGTATGTATTCATTCATTCATCTATTATCTATCTATCTTAAACATTATGGTGTGTCATAGTAGAGAGAAGACCTGTATTCAAATCCTGCCTCAAACACTTAATAGCTATGACATTCTAGGCAAAACATTTCACCTCTCTGAACCTCAGTTTCTTCATCTGTAAAATGAGGATAAAATAGCACATACCTTCTCAGAGTACTGAGTTTCAAACAAAGTAATACAAAGTCTTATTCTGAGAAAGTGTCCCAGGCTTTGCCAGACTGATGAAGGGGAGCGTGACACACAGAAAGGCTAAAAGTCCCTGCTTTGAGGCTTGTATAGTTTTTCATGTTAGTTACTCTCCTTCCTCAAAATACTTTTCATTCTTTTATGTATGCATATGTTGTATGCATCATACATGATGAAATCTTCTCAAAGGCAGGGACTATTTTCTCTTTTTTCTTCCTTCCTTCCTTTCTACTTCCTTCTTCCTTTCTACTTCCTTCTTTCCTTCCTTTCACCTTCCTTCCTTTCTCCTTCCTTTCTACTTCCTTCCTTCCTTCCTTCCTTCCTTCCTTCTTTCCTTCCTTCCTTCCTTCCTTCCTTCCTTCCTTCCTTCCTTCCTTCCTTCCTTCCTTCCTTCCTTCCTTCCTTCCTTCCTTCCTTCCTTCCTTCCTTCCTTTTCTTGCCAGCCACATAATCAGTGAGTCGCACATGTCTCCTGAGTTGGGGTGAGTTTGTCAAATAGATACAACTTTCAGTCACTTCTAACCTCATATAGATTCAAGCCCCCACTTGGCCTTGAAGGCTTTAAGAAGCCATAAACCTTGGCTCTGAACCAAAACCTCCTCATCCTTTTTTAAAAGTGGTCAAGATAGTGGAGAGATTTGGGACACAGATTTATTCTTTTAACAGTCTCTTTGAAGTGACAGGACATGTCACTTTGGAGTGGCCCAGGCAGGCCTCTTAAAAGATGAAAAGTTGTCACTTCCCATGAATTGCCATTATTAAGCAAAGCTGCTACCCAGTGTACCCATCAATTTCACCTCCCCTACGTGTCCAAATTAAACACTGGGCTCCTAAGGAATACAAAATCAAGTTGTCAGTTTGATCCTATTTAGGGCGATGCCTTAAACCTTCTCTGGGCCTAACTAGGGGGCAGAATTTTGTAATTCAGGCCGATGGAAAGTGGACCAAAATATAAACAGAAGAAAAATGGCCTGTTCATCCTACAAGTTGGTTCTTGAAGCTTGTGATGGAGGTGACATCTGGGGGGAAAAGGTTAATTTACATAGTAAAAATATAGTAACCTGAGCCAATACTGAATTCAGGTCACTTGAACATTCCTTTGTACCTACTATGTACAAAAGAGATAGAGAGGCATTGAAGATAGGCAATCAGCTTCATGGCTTGAAGAGCAGGTTTCAAGTTCTACTTTAACCTCCAGTATCTGTGTGATCCTGGTCTAGTCACTTAACCTCTAAAAATTCTGGGTTAGTGGTGTTAGACTCCAGTAGAACCAGATCCTTATGGGGAGCATACTAACTTAGAAAACTATAAATTAACAATATCTATTTTGTATTGTAGCATCTAGGTAACATAGTGGATAGAAAACTTGGCCTGAAGTCAGGAAGACATCTTCCTGAGTTCAAATCTGGCCTCTGACATTTACTACCTATGTGACCCTGGGAAAGTCACTTAACCACATTTGTCTCAGTTTCCTCATCTGTAAAATGAGCTGGAGAAAGAAATGGCAAATCACTCCAGTATCTTTGCCATGAAAACTCTAGATGGAATCACAAAAAAGTCAGACACAAGTAAAAAACAAACAACACTTTCATATTGTATTTTAAACTATTTTCTTAAATATTTCTCAATTACATTTTTATATGGGTTCTGGCCTCATTTCCAAGGGCTAAGTTAAACACCTTTACTCTAGCTAAGTCTCTAAGAGTAATTCAAAAAGAAAATGCCACCCTATATTAATTCCCTATACCAATGAAATCACAGGTTATGATTTCCTTATCCCCATGGTCAAATCTTTATGCTATTCACAGATGATTCAAAGACACAAAGGAAGCAGTTGCTGTCCTTAAGGAGCTTACATTCAACATTGTGATAACAAGTATAAAGCATTTACATATAAGTAAATAGATGGTAGGAAGCAGTGAGAACACTTTAGGAATACTTGAGGAGAGAACACTGTCAGCTCAGGGGAGCAGGAAAGGCTATTTAGAGGAGGGAGTATTTCAGTTGAGCATAGAAGAAAGACCTAAATCAAAAAGGAAGAGATAGGAAGAGAGTTCTTTCCATAAATGGGTTATGATCTATGGATATGAAGAGAGAACACTGGCAAATCAAGTTCCAATTTTTCTGGAACAAAGCACATCATACATATTCATTTTCAGAAAGCACATAACTAAAGAGTTTAGAAGAATATAGAACACAAGTTAGATATGAGTAATTTAAAAAACTAACATGATATAAAATGGGTAATCTAATGGGTAAAGGGCTAATCTTCCAGGGGAAAAGACCCAGGTTCAAGATTTGCCTCTCATACCTAGCTGTGTGACCTCAGCAAGTAATGTAACCTATCAGTGTCTCATGGAAACACTTCTAAATTACAAGCCAGGAATGGGATGGTAATTAGTATCAGAAGTTCAAAGTTCATCATGCAGATTAAATAATAATTCCAGAATTCCTTCTTCAAAGCAAACTTAAAAAGCTTAACATGTTCCTGGGGTACACGATGATGTTAAACAAGAATGTGGTACATCTGAGGGTGTCCAATAAAGCAATAAGTCTGGTTTTATTGCATGATTTGTGGAACCCATCTCATTGGATCATATATTTAGAACTGCTTAAGAGGGCAGCTAGGTGGAGCAATGGATAGAATACTGGTCCTGGAGTCAGTTCTCTTCCTGAGTTCAAATATGGAGTCAGACCCTTGTCAATATTTACTGTATTAGAAATGAAAACTTCTTAGTATCATTATAAAACTAGTTTTGACCCCATGGGCACCCTGAGAGTGTCTCAGAAACCCTCAGGGATTCTTGGATCACACACTGAAAACCACTGGACCTCAAGGAGAAAGTGTTGGACCTGAAGTTGGAAAAACTGGGTTCAAGTCCCTGTTGACATTAAGTAAGTTAATCTTTCTGAATCTCCCTTTCCTCATCTGCAAAAGAGATGGATGACATTTATACAACTGATTTCACAGCATTGTAAGGATAGTATTTCATAAATCTGTAAAATGTGAGCTGTTGTTATTTATGTAAGATGATGACACTGATGGAATTTCTATTCATGTATGCAGCTATGACAGAAAAGACTGTTGATCATTGGTTTTTGTTTTTTTCTCATGAATATTTTATGCAAGAATCCCAAATTATCATGTCTTTTTGTACAGCTTAGGATTTACTTTTATTGGAGAGCCAGTCTGGTAAAGAAATACACATACTACATACCTGGTAAACAGAAAGACTTGGGATCAAATCCTGTCATAGACATGTGTGATCCTGGGCAAGTCATTTAACGTTACTCATCCTCAATTTTCTCATATGTGAAATGGGGATAATAATCTCACCTACCTCTCAGGGTAATTGTGAAGCTCCAATGACATAATGTGTATAGAGTACAATCTGCAAACTTTAAATCATTATATAAATGCAAACCATTATTTTCAGTCAGTTAAAAATATTTTTATTGGGGCGGCCAGGTGGTGCAGTGAGTAAGAGCGTTGGGAGACCTGGGATCAGTTCCGGCCTCAGATACTTGACACCCACACAAACAGAACAATGATTGCTTGATTTTCCACTGACCCTTGAAGAATCATTTCCCTAAAAACATTCAATCCCTCTTTGACCGCTCCCTTTAAAGGATTCTTCTTTTCAGCTGGTCAGAGGTGATCTGGAGATATTTCCAGACACAACCAGAGAAGGTGGGACTAGGTAGGCTCAGAGATCTTTTCTAGTTCCTAACCCTTGGCCCTATCCCTCCTATCTATCCACAAATGTTGGCTGATTGACTAATGCTACCTCAGGAAGAAGCTGAAGATCCTAAGAGGGAACTGGACTGCATTTTTGGCCATTGAAAAATGCCATTTCTGGGGCGGCCAGGTAGCACAGTGAGTAAGAGCACCGGCTCCAGTGTTGAGAAGACCTGGAGATCGAATCCCGGGCTCAGACACTTAGCACCCACCCAGAAACACCTGGCCATGTAACCTTGAGCAAGTTACTTAACCCCAATTGCTTAGAGGAGGCCAGGTGGCTTAGCGAGTAAGAACACTGGCTCCAGTGTCGGGATGACCTGTATCAAATCCGGGCTCAGATGCTCAGCACCACACCCAGAAATAATAACTGGCCGTGTAACCTTGAGCAAGTTACTTAACCCCAATTGCTTTAAAAAAAAAAAAGAAAAATGCCATTTCTTATCACTTTGGGGAAGCTGCTTCTCTTTATTATGGAAATCAAATAATTTTTGGGTTTCAGAGAGGAAATGATTGAAAATGGTAGGTAATGAGGATGGCAAAAAAAATTGAAGGCAACAAAAACCGTGTAACATTGAGCAAGTTACTTAACCCCAATTGCTTAAAAAAAATTTTTTTTAATATTTTTATTAAGTTTACTATGTGTCCAGCACTGAGCTAAGCAAAAGTGATGCAAAGACAAGCCAAAAATAGTTCTTGTCCTCCAGTAACAGAAGATTTAAACAGGAAGGTACTCTCCCAAGGAAAGCTGGGGGAGTTGGGGGAGGAAGCAGGAACAGAAACTAGGGGAGGAAGGCTTCCTGCAGAAGGTGAGATTTGAGCGGAGTGCTGAAGGAAGCCAGGAGGTGAATGGTGAATGGAGAATTCCAGGGATTGGGGGGTAGGGAGGTGGACAATATAATGGCACAGTGTTATGTTCTAGGAATCAATAACAAGGAAAGAGGGAGATTACACATGAGTTGCTGAGGAAATGGAGACTCTTAGATTAGGAAAGACAACCACTAATATCTAATTTACTAGGCAAATCACTAAGCATACCACCAAAAGTTAAAGGAATAAATTGAAACCCTCAGGATTCTGAATCAGAGGACCTGGACCCTCAACTCTGTGACTTACTGTGTGACTTTGGAAGAGTTGCATTATCTTTCTGGGTCTCCATTTCCTCTTCTATAAAACAAGAGAGGGGGTCTAAATGACTTCTAATATCCCTTAAAACTCCAAAGTTGTAATCAAGACATATACTCAGAGAATCACAATATGTTGGAAGGAGAAAGGAATTAGAAATCACTTAATCCAATCCTATCATTTCACACATAAACAAACTGAGAAGTAGTGAAATGGTGTACCCAAGGTCACACAGCTAGTAAATGATAGAACCAGAACTTAAGGTATCCTGATTTCCAGTACAGGAGTGCTTTCACTATACACCCAAGAGTCATCCTTCAAGAATTTTGAAGAACAAAGCTAGTGCCTTTTTATTTCAAAATTTCAACTTTTCCTTTTTCCTCTGGTTCCATCCTTCTTTCTCTCTGATCCTACCTTTCTCATTTCTTTGTTCTTGTTGCCTTCAATTTTTTTCGCCATCCTCATTACCTACCCTTTTCAATCATTTCCTCTCAGAAACCCAAAAATTATTTGATTTCCATATGAAGAGAAGCAGCTTCCCTAAAGTGATAAGAAATGGCATTTTTCAATGGCCAAAAACGCAGTCCAGTTCCCTCTTAGGATCTTCAGCTTCTTCCTGAGGTAGCATTAGTCAATCAGCCAACATTTGTGGATAGATAGGAGGGATAGGGCCAAGGGTTAGGAACTGGAAAAGATCTCTGAGCCTTCCTAGTCCCACCTTCTCTGGTTGTGTCTGGAAATATCTCCAGATCACCTCTGACCAGCTGAAAAGAAGAATCCTTTAAAGGGAGCGGTCAAAGAGGGATTGAATGTTTTTAGGGAAATGATTCTCCAAGGGCAGGTGGAAAATCAAGCAATCATTGTTCTGTTTGATGAAGCAAAATGATAACTGTTCTTTACCTTGGGCGCTGTAACTACCCATTATCTCATAGTGGAATGTTTGTCCATTGTCTGAAAAGTCTGTATCTTTGACTCTAAAAAGATGTATTAGAGAAAGATTTTCAAAGCTATTAATGTAACTCTCTGCCTTTGAACTTTTCACCCTCAAAGCAAAAATGTTTAGGAGAGAACAGTCTAAAATAATAATAATAATTATCTCCAGGCTTATGCCTAAAATACAGAATATAGATTTTTCTTCCAGGCCCCCAACCAATTGATTGCCAGGTGAAAAAGATTCCTACAGAAGCTTCAGGGCTTTTTTTGTAAAGCCTTTTCTCTCTTTCATCCCTTAAATGGAAACCTACAGAAGTTGTTCATTCTCTTACTCCTCATCCTGTTATGTCTAATATGGTTGTTTTTCTAATGTGACTATTCTTCCCAAAGAAAATGATATTGACTAGCTGACTCTTTCTGGTTGGTTCAGGTCCAAAATAGTGTAATTGCTTGGCTCACTGGGCCAGGTCTACATGCAGCCTTCCAGAGAGAAAAACGATTATTTCTCTCTTATATTAATAACCAATTATTAATTGAGATTAAGATGTTGTCCCTTTCTATTTCCTTATTCAGAAATAAACCCTGTAGGTCATACAGCCAAGTCTTTGAAGGACATGTTTGACCTTGCCCCAAAATTTACCCCACCTAAACCATCTTATCTAGGTGAAATTGTTAACCCCACCCTAGTAGAAAAACCTTACAAGAGAACCTAATCTAGGTGAATTCTGGCCCATTGGGTTCTACTTTGGCTTGTGGGTGGGGTAAATCCTTTTTCTAGATTGTTAAGGGTGGTCTGGGAGTAAGAGAGACAGCATCCAAGTCATATCCCCCAGCATCTTCTTAGAATAGATTATAATATTCATTCCCTCATTAATTGTTAACCAATCAGAGATTATTGCCACCTTTCAGGAACACCCACTCATCCAAGGGTATATAAGCATCAAAAGGCCTCCAGGAGCGATCTGGTTTATGAGAGACAACCAAGTGACCAACCTTTTATTAATTACTATTCTTAATTAATAAAATGATTAATTATCCAGAAGTTATGTCTCTTGAACTTTTTGCACATCATATCTAGTATTCTCTGCTCTCAGGTTAACTGATCCTGAATCTTACTAGTAGAATTCTCTTAGAATTAGAAATGTGGTTGATATTTCTTCACACTCTCATACTACTTCTCTGCAATATTATAAAATATCAAAGGATGCAGAGTTGGAAGGGACTACAGCATGGTCAACCTCTTTGTTTTGCAGAAAGATAAACCAAGACCCAGGAAAATTAAATGACGACTGAAGACTGAGAAAAGAAAGTACTCACCAAGAAAGTCCTTGGCATTGTCAAATGTGTCATAAACTGATTAGGGAAATGAAATTAAAGATGTGTTAGCATCTGCTTTGGTGCTGGGCCTTGAGTACCATGGGTCCTTTTCATCTGACATGCAGCTGAAACCTATAGCTGTTCTCTCCCCAATTAGAATGGGAATTCCTAGAAAGAAGCAAGTCTTGTTTTTTCTGTTCCTATGACTAGAGCTTACCAGGATGTTTTGCATATACTAAGTGTTCATTAAATACTCATTCATTCATTCCCTAAGTCCACAAAGCTAGAGGGGTACATGCTATATGTATGGAGAGAATGAGACAGAGTCCAAACAAGAATTTAAGCCCTTAATCTGTGCCAGGTACTGTGCTAAATTCTAGGAATACAAATATAACCAGAAAGATAGTCCCTGCCTTCAATGAGTTTATATTCTAATGATGGAAGATAATACATAAAGAGAAAATGAAAAATTGATGGTGCGGAAAGCGGGGTATGAGCAGTGACTGTGGTAAAGAAAGTCTAGAATTGAGCACAGAGAGGAATGGATACCCTGGATATCCTTCTTAGAAAGAAGACTCTGGGAGGAGCTAGCCAATCAGAGGAAAGGGACAAATGGAAGCAGGTACTTCCAGTGTGAGAAGTCCAGGGATGAAGGGGACTTCTAAGGTCAAGAGTTTTAACCTCTTAAATCAATTTCATTAAGCCATGATAATAATCTCAATTCTTTTTTTTCTGTGAAGCAAGGCTAAAATGCTAACTATATTTAGGAAGCATTTTTCCTACAGAATAAGAATCATCATGTTCTCCTGGACTCTTAAGTTATGGACACCTAAAATATCTCTTTGAAGGGAGCAGAGCTCCATTTGCCATTCAGCTTCAAAAACCTTTCCTTTTTTTCTCTGAGGCTTTTTTATAGCATTGGAACTGCCTCTGTCTACCTTTTCTTTTCCTTCTTAAGACACTGGTTTCATCTCTTTATCCACTTTCCTTTCTGCTATCCCAGTTTTCAATTTGACTTTTCAATGTCAATTTCAGCCTTCCACTGGATCTTTGGCCTGCTGGGCTGGCTTCCTGGCCTTCAGCTTTCTCTTTCCTCTTCCTTTGGCCTCTCCAGGGCATTTACCAGCCAACAACAAAAGTGCACCATCTTTCCAGTATTTCCTAATAGTACATCTGCTCTTGACTGCTCTATGTAGTAATGGTCTAATAACAGCAAAATGGTACCTAGAGACAAACATCTAGAGTGTGTGTTCGTTGGTTTAGGATTTAACACTTCTATACCTTTCTAGAAATTTTGTAAGTTAAAAAAAATTGCAATAGAGAATATATTCAATTTATCTAGTATATAGATTATTTGTACATAGCTATTTGCACGCTGATCCCTGCATCATACATGTGTGTGTGTGTGTGTGTGTGTGTGTGTGTGTATGAAGGCAGGGAAATGAGGCTAATTGACTTGCCCAAGGTCACACGGCTAGTAAATGTTAAATGTCTGAGGTCATATTTGAACTCAGGTCCTCCTGACTGAAGGGTCAGTGCTCTATTCACTGTGCCACCTAGCCGCCCCTCTACATTATATTTTAAGCTCCTTGAAAGCCAGGACTGGTTTGCTTGCTTGTTTGTTTTTGTTTTCTTTGTATCCCCAGTGCTTAATACAGAGCATGGCACATAGTAGGTGCTTGACAAATGCTCATCGACTAACTCACAAATAGCCATTGAAATGGTCTCTTAGGATTACATTCTGCATGATATTATTCCACCAGTCAACAGACATTTATTATGTACCTACTATGTGCCAGCCATTGCATAATATCAAGTGCTGGGACTACAAAGGAAGGTAAAACACACTCCCTGCTCTCAAGGAGCATTCTCAGGGTTCTTACCTCTAAAAGATCTTTGAGGTCCCATCTACCTCTGTGACTCAGAAATCCCTTACTTGAAAATTTGGCTTGCTTAATCATATAGTTGTAGTAAAGAGATTACTATTGACTGATTTCACTTTGGTACTATGAAAAATAATGAGAAATTAGCCATTCTCAAGGCAAGTCAAGTATTTATGAATCTTACTAGGTGCTAGGCATAGTGTTAAATGCTGGGGATGAAAATACAAAGTGAAGGCTAGCCCCTGCCCTCAAGGTGCTTACATTCTGATGAAAGAGTTCCCAGGCACACCAGGGGCTGGCTTCCCAGTCCTCTGACTTTGAAGATAGAACTTGGAGTGGCTAGGTGTCCAGCAGAGAGATCACCAGGTCTGGAGTCAGGAAGACATCAAATTTGGCCTGAGATGCTTACTTGTTAGGTACATAGTAAGTGATATATAAATGTTATCTGTCATTATTATTATCAAGTCTATACACCCTACCATGGAGCTCTTTTCTTAAACTTCTGGGCAGAAATATGGCTGGCCTACAAACTCCTTCCATAAGAATATATACAACTTGTAAATAATACTCCATAAAGACTGCAAAAAAGCTACCCATCTCTCCCCAGGTTTATCATGCATGGTGCCTATTCCTGAGTGTCTAAAAGGAAGGAAACCCAGGTGCCAGGTACTGGAGACTTTGACAAGTAGTGCTTTGGTGTGCAGTGATTCAAAGATAGAGAAAAAACTTTCCAATTGCTTGAATGGGGAAAAAGGAAATATTATTTTGAAAAAAAAATTAAGGCACTGAATACCAATTCTAACAAAAGAACTGGGGAAGGTGGAAGGGAAGAAATCTTTGCAACTGAATAGGAAACCTATTCTGATTGTTCCTGGAGAGAACATATTTGGAAAAAGAGAAAAGTAAATATAAGCCTTCTATAAAGACATTTCAACTGTAAAATGCAACAATATCCCTCTACTGAGAGAAGAATCTTGGCCAGAAGGAGGATGAGAGCAGTTTCATCAAGCCTAAATTTACCCCTTGGAAATTTCTTCCAATTGTCACTAGGTATGTCCCACTGGCACCAAGGGACAGGTTGAATCTCTTTCACAGAACCATAAGACCATAGAATTTCAGAGTTAGAAGGAATCTCCATGGCTATCTCATCCAACCCATACTGCCTGAAAGAATCCTCTCAACAATATATTCCACAGACCTGTTAAGAAAATTCCTGGAAGGAAATAATAAAAATAATAGCTAACATTTAAATAGCACTGGCTTTGTTCTATCCATGGCACTAAGAACTTTACAAATATTATCCCATTTGATCATCATAATAACCGTGGGAGGTAAATGCTATTATTATCCCCATTTTAAAGATGAGGAAATTGAGGCAGAGGTTAAATGACTTGCCCAGGGTCACATAGCCAGTAAATACCTGAGGCCAGATTTAAACTCAGTTCTTCCTGACTCCAAGTCCCAACACTAGAATTACTGAGAGTTGTCACATAGGGTCACATAGTAAACAGGCAAAACTTAAACTCAGGCCTTCGTAACCACAGGACTAACTCTGCTTTTTTATCCTCTTCTGTCCATCTCCTAATTATACTTTTGCAATGACTTCTTAACTGGTAGCTACTATTTCCCACCTCTAAATCTTCTTGTATCCTGGGAACATTCCATTCTTCTTAAAACTACTTAAATTACCTTCACCATCAATAACACATCTTACATTATTAGCATTCTAGAGAGTGGCCCTTTTGTTCAGGCTGAAATGCAAAGCTGCCAGAGATTTGTTGCTGGTAAGCATGAAAACTAAAGAGAAGTCCCCAATCCAAGCTTCCCCTCTTGCTCTGTCTTACCCTGAGGTTTATTTAACAGTCCAGCTAGCACACAGAAGAGCCTAGCTCTCTGCACAATGATAGACCCTTTCACATCTATTACCTCATCTGATCCTTACCCAAACACCACCTACTGGGTGAGGTAGATGTGTAATCTACTAACAGCAGGAACTATATTTTATTGATCTTTAAAACCCTCAGCCCAGCACACTTAAACACTTCCCAAATGTCAAACAGAATCTGTTTGAATCATAGGAATCTTAGATTTGGAACTGGAAAGGACCTAAGATAGCATCAAATCAAAGTTCTTCATTTTACAGATGATGAAACTGAGACTCAGGGAGATTTAGTGATCCTTGTCTAGGGTTGGCCAGCTGGTAAGTGTCTGAGACAGGATTTGAGCCCAGGTCACTCTGATTACCAAGTCTAGTGCCCTACCCACAACATAACATTGCTTCTCATATACCATTTTGGGGATTTAAAAATTGAAACACTAAATCCTCTTTTCAGTTATTTAAAAAATAAATAAAAAATAAAAACCCAAGACTACTCAAAATCTCCACTACCTACAGGATCAGTCCAGAAGTTCTTAATCTGGTATCTGGGAACTTGATTTTTAAATATTTGATATTTGGATTTCAATGTAGTTGATTTCTATTGTAATTCTATGTATTTTATTTTCTGCATTTAAAAACTGCATTTTGAGGAGTTCATAAGTTTCACTAGACTGCCAGAAGGGTTCATAATAATTAATATAATAAAAGCTAACATCTATATAGATAATGCTTGTGCCAGGCACTGTGCTAAGTACTTTTTTTTAAATTAAACAAAAGTTATCTCATTTGATTCTCACAAGAATTCTGGAAGGTAGGTGTATTTTTATCTTCAGTTTAAAGATGAGAAAATTGAAGCCAATAGAGATTAGGTGCTATTTCCCCCCATATTACAGATGAGGAAAATGAGGCAACAGTGATTTGCTCAAGGCACACAACTAGTAAGTGCATGAGGCCACATTTGAACTCAGCTCTTCATAACTTTAGGCCCCAAACTCCACTGTGCCACCAAGCTACAACAACAATAACAAAAAGTCAAGAACCCTTGCCTCCATCCATCATTCTGTCTGCACTTCTGGCTCTGACCTGCTTCTCTGGATTTATCACCAACTTTTCACTTTCCCAAACCCCTCTGCTCTAGACAGATTGACCTATTCATTGAACACATCTACTTTGTGTCTGAGGCTTTGCTCATACTCCCCCCCCCCCCCACCAATTTAGAATGGCTTCTTCCCTCTTCTCCAAATCCTATGAATTCTTCAAGACTTAGCCTAAGGGAAATTGTGTTAGTCAAAGAAAATCCTGCTGTGCTCCTGAAATAAACAGTGTACTCTGCCTCTCCTTTGCATTCTGTCTTCAGTTTTTACAGGGAACCTATTTTCAATAGAGCTTTCTGTACTCTATCTATACTCAGACACATTTACCATTCTTCACATTCAAGGGTGACCTGCTGCCCTCAGAGGCCGTGTTTTGAAAAACAGGCAATGCAGTTAGCAATAGCATTTATATAATAAGTTAAAGTTTGCAAAGTACTTTACATATGTTACCTTATTTGATCCTCAAAAGCACCCTGTGAAACAGGTAAGATTAATATCCTCATTTTACAACTTAGGGAACTGAGGCTGAGAGGCACTGACTTCCCCAAGGCCACATAGCTACTAAATGTCTGAGGGAGGATTTGAATTCAGGTCTTCATGACCAACTCCAACACTTTATGGACAGCACCACCTGTATTAGTCGAAGCCCCAAACTTGTGGCCAAGGGTGGCCTAGATTTGAAGCAGCATTGTGGATAGGGTGCTAGGTTTTAAGGCAGGAATAATTAGGATCAAATCCTGCCTCAGATACTTAGTAGCAGGGTGTAGAGCGATGAGTCACTGAAAATCTCTGCACCCCCTTTCATGCCATGCCTATCTCCTACGGTTGTTGTAAGGTTCAAATGAGATAACATACTATGGTACAGAATACTGCTATATAGATGTGAGCATTCTTATGGTTATTTGAATCCCACAATACCTTTCTCAGAGGGTTCTTGTGAGGACCAACTGAGATGATGCCTGCAAAATGCTTTATTGAATTGTTTTCCCAGGACTGGGTGCTGCTCTGGATCAAGTCACTCATTGCCAAACATTCACTTCTGCCCAAGGGTTGAGGGAATGGTATGTGACCCTGGATCCCTGTCTTTTTAGGAGAGAACACGTCGGCCCCTATTCACTGCCATCTTGTTCAACTCAAATGAACCCAGTGGCTATAGACAAACAAACCACTCTTGGCTCAAAAGCAGAATTGTTCTCAGAAATTAATTTGCTACCTATTGTGCTAAAGAGGCACTTCTGGTAAAGCGTTGTAAAGAAGGAGCAAATTTAGAAGACAGTAGGGGAGTCAGTAGAATAAGATTTTTGCATGCTTCATTTTTTTTTAAACTATGGACACGCTGGGAGCAATCAACATAAAAAAGAATTGTTGGAGAATTACATTAGAGTGACTAATTAGTAAGGGTTAGCAAGGTGATAACTAATCAGCTATATACCATAAGTACTCATACCTCAGATAAAACATCCCTATCTCTTTAGAAATTTATCAAAAGACTTCTTTTTAGTCACCTAATCTAAGAGTGATAATTGATTCTCATGGTTCATAAATAATACTTCTGGGTAAACTTTACTTACTTCTGGAGTCACATGATCACATGACTTAGAGTTGGAAGAACCCTTTGCAATAATTTGGTCTAACACATAGCTAAAAAAATTCCTACTATAATACAGAGTGTCCCAAAAGTTTTGGTGCAGTTTGAGGCTGCTACGGTTTTTATATATTGAGAGGAATTTCTTTACTATTATATTAATAACCAATTGTTAATTCAGGATCCAGTCTTTTCTCCTTTATTTCCTCATTTTAGGACCAGCCACTGTACAAAAGTCAATCTCTGAAGGACAGGATGATTAATAAGGTTGTCTTAGCCCGCAAGGTACATGCTCTTCTATATTGGGCTGGACTCCATCCAATTAGGAGACCTTACTTCTGTTTAGTGTAAACAGAATCCAGTCTAGAAGAGTTCTTACCCAGAGGAAATGAGCTCCTTTCCTTGTACCCCTCATTAGAGTTGAGGGTGACCCAGCTCATGAAGGAGAGAAAACCAACCAGAGTGGTCTGGATGGAGCCGGATTCCCCCTGTTCAGATTGCTGGAGGTGGTTGAATCTCATGACCATGCCAAGTTCTCAGCAGGAGAAACCCCACCTCCTCATTAAATGTTCACCAATCGGGTTTTGATTTTAAGTTGTCAAAAAAAATTCCCTTTCAAGGATTATTTAAAGCTTTCAGGATCTCCATGTCTTTTGTCTTTGGCTACTGATTGAAACCACTGACAATCAATGTATTGATTGCCAGTTAGTCTAATTAATAAATTTATTATTAATTACCCAGAAACTCTGTTTCTCAGGGTTTTTCATATGTAAGTGTGTGTATGTATATATGTACATGTGTATATGTATACAGAGATAGATATCTCAATATATTAAATCTTTAAAAATATATATAGCTTTAATATAGATTATAGCTTACATATATGTGTGTATGTATATATATGCAAAATATATTCATATATCCATATAGTAAAGCTTTGGTAGCTTCAAACTGCACCAAGACTTTTGGGACACTTTGTATATATGATAATTGATCATTGAATCTTGCCCATCACTGGGCATGACCAATAACCCAGTGATGGGCACTGATCTAGCAATCCATTCTACTTTGGGGCAATATTATTTTTTTTTTCTGAAATCTAGTCTAAATTTGTCTCTTGGCAATTTCCACCTAGTGCTGCTGGTTCTACTCTCTGGTGCCAAACAGAACAAGGTTAATATTTCTTCCAAGTTCACCTCATCATTTAATGAAATTGCTCTCGGTAACGTTACCAACAACCTCCTAATTATGAAATCTAATGGTATTTTCTCAATCATTACCCTCCTTGACCATTCAGCTACAATGCTGACCATCTTCTACTCCAGTATACTCATTATCTCTGGGTTTGGGGGACCCTGGTCTTTCTGATTTTTCTCCTACTGGTTCAAATTTTTCTTCATAGTTTTCTTTGCTGAGTCATCATTCCTTTTATGCCTGCTAACTAATTGCAGGCATAGTTCAAGGCTCTGCCCTGCACTTCCTTCTATTTTCTCTGTAAAGTCTCTCTCTTAGTTACCAGATCAACTCCCATAGGTTCAATGACCATCTCTATATGGATAATTGTCAGATCTATATCTAGTCCATCTCTCTCCTGAGCCCTGGTTTAGCACCACAAACTATAACTATTAACCATTTCTCACTACATTCTCCTTAGGCATCACAAACTCGATATGTCTCCCCGCCCCCGCCCCTCCTCACCAAACCTAATTATCTTCTCCCAAAACCCAACCCTCTTTCAAACTTCCCTGTTATTGTTGAATGCACCAATATCCTTCAAGTGATTGAAGCTTGCCTTGTCTCATATTCAACTCCTTACGCTCACTGTCCCTATGCATCCTATCAGTTTACAAATTTTATCATTTATATCTCCATAATATCTCTTTTAAAAAATTATTTATTTTATTTTTAATTTATGAAATAAAGCAAGCATTTCCATAACAGATTTTTTAAAAAAGATGATTGCACATGAAACCACAAATCTATTATGTACAACTTGCTATTCCTTTTAAATATATAATAAAGTTATTGTGTAAATTTCTTCTTTTTCTTTTTTTCTACCCTCCCATCCTAGAGATGGCTACCATTAGTCACAAACATGTGTGCATGTATATGAATGTATACACACATATATACATATGTACACACACTTACATAAAATCATTCTATATATACTTCTATTTATCAGTTCTATAAATCCTTTGCAATTAATTTGGGTAGTCAAAATGACTTAGTTACTGTTCTTAAAACAATAGCTGTTATTGCACAATATCTCATCTCTTCTCCAGTCACACAGTCATCACCATAATTCAGCTACTCATCTGTTCTGGTCTATACTATTGCAATAATCTCCTATTTGGTCTCCTTGACTCAAGTCTGTAAAGCCAAGCACAAGCAGCTTTCCAGAAGACTGCTGCTGTGAACAGCCTTCAAGGTTCTGATTATACAGCATAGTGAACTATCCATTTATTCAGTAATGAATTAAGGCAAAGCATTCACAGAAAATCAAAATACAGCATTCAGAATGTTTTAACTTCACAACTTAAGAATAAAATGGCCACATAGTTCTCACCAAAGTGATCACACAGTTTTAAACAAAGTACATTCTTTTAGTAAGTCCTTCATTTAGTAAATCCTTAATTCAATCACCCTTAAGGAGGCAAGCCTCCTTAATTGATACAAAGTACAAAGGTCAAAGTCCTTCACCCATGGGGTGCAATTAAGTTACAATATCATCAGTGATTACTAAATACCCTCTCAAGGGAGAATGGAAAGTACAAAGGCCATCCACCCCTAGGTCACAATTAAGTTACACTATCATTAGTCGGCATTAAATACCCAAGGAGAGGTCTTTTCATCTTTACTCAAGGCAGGCTCTCAGCTTCCATGGTTCCTCTTCCATGGTCCCACCTCCTACCTGAATCCACCAAACTGTCACCTGGGTTCAAAGGTAGGCAGCTCCCAGTTCCTTGTCCAGTTCTCATTCCATATTGAAGCTCACAGTGTCCAGTTCACCTCAAGTTCTTCACTGTTTCTAATCCTGGGAAGATAGGGCTTAACAAAGCCACAATAACATTCATAAACGTTGCCAGCACCCTCATCAAATTTACTTTCTGCCTGTTAAATCAACATAAACCCAAAACATATAGACAAAGTACTGATGCCACAGTCATGGCTCCTCTGGCAGCTCTGGCTGGCCCTTGGAAGTCTTCAGCAGTTCCGGCTGGCCCTCAAACATCTTCAGCAGCTCTGTCTGGTTCTCGGAAGCTCTCAGTAGGAGTTTGGCCAGTTCTCAGAAGAAGCTCCACCACCATAAGCTCCCTTCTCAAAAATCACTTTCTCCTCAAAGTTCTGGATGGTTCTGGAAAAAACTCTGCCACCATAAGCTCCATTCTCAAAATCAAAATCACTTTCTCCAGCCTGGGCCTCCCCTCCACAGCCTTCAGCTGAATGCTCCAAGAAGTTATGACTCTCCAGCTTGTGTTTTTCCTTATATAAGGTATTAGCTCCTCCCTGTTCCAGGCCCTTCCTTTTACATCAGGAAGTCCATCCCACTGTGGTATTCACAAGTTCCAGGTCTTAAGACTTGATACAATCTGAGCTTGGAACTAAGTGCTAAGTACCTGTTAGCTTGCCAATTGTGATAGTAATGGCAATTAAAGATTCCCCTGTATTGGCTTGGTTTTCAAATTGATTGTGTTGAAACCCAGAGTTTGTTAATCCCACCTGTGGGATGAGCTTGTTGATGTGAAAAGAAAGTCCTGAACTGGGAGGAGCTGGTGATGTAGATTTGGAGAGACAAGAGAGAGGCGGAAGATCTTTTTGGAGGCAGCACCTCGTGGAGAGAGAGAGAGGCTAAGAGAATTGCTGGTGGCCGCTTTGAATTGCCCTGGACTTTTGAGACCTGCCCCCTGAGCTGCCAAGGACTGAGGAGACATGGCTGTTTTGCTGGTACTTTGTCTGTCTGTTTTGATGTTGTTTTGCCAGATTTGTCCACTGGTGAAAGACAGTCCTTTTGTTGAAGAAGTCCTGGAACCTGGCTGTTCGCTAAGAAGCTCTGAGACTGTCCTGCAGACAGAGAGTGAATACTGTCCACTGGTGAGGGACAGTGCTGTTGTTGCAGGGGTCTGGAGACTGTCCTGCAGACAGAATGAATACTGTCCACTGGTGAAGGACAGTGCTGTTGTTGCAGGGGTCTGGGAGCCTTTCTGTTGGTTCAGAAGCCCTGAAGAAGGATTTTCTTGTTGTATGTTTACAGAAATCCTGGGAGAGGGCTTTGCTAATGTGTTCAGGGGTTCTAGGACTGTTCTACAGACAGAGGATGAATTCATGAAGGAACTGGCAATGTATCTTATGGCCTTGCTAAGCCTTGTCTCCCCAGGAACTAAGATTGCTGAGAACTTGCCTCATGTCAAGATGAAGAAAAGACCTCCATTTGGGTATTAAGTGCTGTGTTTAAACTTGATGTAACTCTGGGGTAGATTCAATTGTGATCCAGGGGTGGGGAACTTTTGACCTTATGTTTGGAAACTAATCTCCATTTGAGAAGAGGGGCTTTGTGGTGGACTTAATTAAGGTATAGCCTAGGGGTGGAGAAGTATTTAGAACAGAGACTTTGTAATTGATTGAATGATTGGAAGGTCCTGGGGTGGGGTAGTACTTGGAGATTATTTAATCACACTTAGTAAATGCTGTATTTTGAATGATGTCATGTTTTGACCTTCTCTGTTCTTGGTTTGTCACTGAATAAAATAGAGAGCACCTATGCTGGTATTCTGAACCTTGGGAAGTTGCCTTTCTTTTGGCATTACATTACACCAATACAAGGGGATCTTCAAATTCCATTACTATTCCAAAGTCTCATCTCAATCTTCTCCAGTCTCTACACAACTTCCAAAGTGATTTTCTTAAAGCACAGGTCTGATCCCAAAACCCTTACTCCCATCCCCAGCTCTGCAAACTCCAACAGTTGATATTGGACCCAGGATCAAATAGAAGCTCCTCTGACATTTCAATCTCTTTACAACCTGGCCCCTTCCTATCTGACCAGTTTTCTTATACTTATTCCTCTCCTTAAATTCCATGATCCAGTCAGACTAATTTACTTGCTGTTCCTCACATATGACATTCCATTTCTTACCTTCAAACCTTTGCAGTGACTGTTTCACTTGCCTGGAATACCTCACCTCACCTCCTTTGAATTCCTGGTTTCCTTCAAGACTCAGCTCAAGTGGCCCCTTTCATAAAACCTTTCCTGAACCTCCCAGCTGATAGTGCATCCCCTTGTCAAACTACTTTGTGTTTATTCAATCTTCATTTGTATATACTTACCAATATACATATTTTCTCCCCCATCAGAATACGTACTCTTGGAGGGAAATGACTTTTCTTAATTCTCTTCTTACTGGTTCAAATCTGTTTCCTTAGTTTCTTTTGCTGAGTCTTTTATTTTTGTATTTATATCCCAGAACTTAGAACAATGCTTGGCACACAAGTGCTTGACAAATACTTGTTAGTTAATAAGTTGATTGATAGATTGATTGACTTCAGATACTTGAAAACCTAAGACTTCTCTTCTCCTGGTTATAGGTTCCTTCAACCATTCCCCAAATGACTTTGACTCAAGTACCATCACCATATTGCTTGCTCTCCTCTGAATGTTCTCCAGATCATCAATATCCTTCTTAAATTGTGAATGAAATGAAGAAATGAAGAAAACAAAAAAGGATTTGGAGGAAGTAAGGGCTAAGGCAGGGTTTGTAGGAAAAGAGATAACCTAAGTAGAGTGTAGAAGAAAATTCAGAGCCCTAGAATGTGGGTAAAGACCTTTGGGTCAGGAAAACAAGAGAGGGGTAAAGGGCCACATTGAGAGTCAGTGAAGTGAGTAGAGGAAGAAGGCTAGGATGGTCTTCATCAGAAGTGCTCAATTTTTCACTACAGGTACCAACCGGGGGCTATTTTTTTTTTGATACTCTGTCTTAACAGTCCCCCCCCCCCCCTCATTCTACCTGCTGGCTATCTTTAGCCCTCGTAAAAAGTTTTGCCTGACTCATTATGATATAAACATACTTAATGAATTTGTGGTTAGAATTAAAAGCTTATATACTAGATGAGAGAATTAGGTTTTGAAAGATCTCAACAAACGGGGAAAATGAATCAAAACCAATAAGAAAGAAGCATATATTTGGCAAGGTTGAATAGGATCTCCTTCCCCTGAAGTTCTCTTCCAATGTTTCATCATGCCATGGAGGTGACCCTGGGTTCTTTAAGGCTATGCCAGTAGAACATAAACTTTGGCAGGGCCTACAAAGCTGGAAAGGCTTCAAGTAAACAACCTAATTTGTTGACTGAAGAGCAATTTATCTAAATTCTGAGACTCATCTTACCAATGAGGGCTTCATGGTGATGAATTTCCCCACAAAATGGGACAACCATGCAGTGATATTTGTTATTACCTTTGACTGCATGATAATATCAACTTCACCAACTCCAGATATCCTTCTTTTTAGATACAATTTCTTGATGTTTTCTGATTTCATTTACAGGAAAAACATCAACATGGATGTTATTCGTTTCCTGCAATAGAAGGAGCTTAAAGATTTCATGTTAAGATTATTTACCATTCAATTAATATTAATAGATGTATTCAAATCATAAGATTATTATCATCCTTTGACCTTTTTGGCCTAGTTCACCATCACTGTGAAAAGAGAGGACTACATAGAACTGAGAGTCATTTTATATTTTTGTCTATCTTACATATTGCTGTGACCAAAAAAAAAAACCATTCAGTGCCTAAATGTCAATGAGAGCCATGAATTATAGCCAAGCCTACATTTGAAGCCCTTTTATCTTAATGGAATTTGCCTGGGCTTTCACTCTTCCTTCAAGACTCAACATCATCTTCATAGCAGGAAGAAGCATCAGAACAGAAATTGAGCAAAAGCAAGAAGCAGGGGGTATGAGAGCCACCTAGAGATACTTGAATGGCAATGAGGAGTTAACTTGTCCTGTGTAGTCAGTCCCAGAGGGCAGCACTTATCCCAATGGATGGGTATTTTAGGTCAAGAAATGGAAGAGATTCCTAATAGTCAGGCATTCCCAACAATAAGACAGACTGTCTCATGAAGCTGTGAGTGAGTGGGGAGGTTTGACTTTGGGTGTCCATTTGTCAGAGATTTTGTAACAGGGCTTCTGGAATTGGATGTAGGATGGGACTAGATGACAGTCACTTCTCGTTCTAATATGCAATAATGCTGTTATTCTAAGCAAAAAGGTCAACCTGTTAAAAGAACATTTTAAAAATAATAGAAGCAACGGGCACCATTCTCAGTTGCTGTGGGTAATTTAATAAACTTCTGAAGAGGAAGGAAACATTTTCCAGGATCTCAAATTTAGCAGATGATATCTTTTTTAGCAGATACAGGAAGTAAAAATAAGAGGCCAACATTCCTATCACCTCTTCATTGAGAACTACTAAATCTCTGCCTTCACCTCTCTCCCAACTTCTCTCATATTTCTAACTGCTTACTAAACAGATCCATCTGGATTTGCTATTTAAAAAAAAAATTTATTGATTGATTTTCAGTTTTCAACATTGATTTCCACAAGATTTTGAGTTACAAATTTTCTCCCTATCTCTCCCCTACCCCCCAATCCAAGATGGCAAGAATACTGGATTTACTATTAGCACCTTTAATTCAACATGTTCCAAACTGAGCTGATCTACCTTCTTCCTACCCACCCATCCCCACTAGTTTCTCTTCCTCCTGACTATATTATTTCTGTTAATAGACTCAATACTGATCTGGTCACCCATGCTCAAAAAGCTGTCATTGTTTTTGACTACCACCTCACTCTGGTCAGGATTCATTCAAGCAGGACTCATCATTTCCAATCACTTACAAGTATTGTAAAATTCTATCTTGGTCATATCTCTACAAGTCTATTCTCTGACATCTCAACTGCCTCCATCTTTATCTGGGCCTTCATTACTTCTTGTCTAAACTGTTTTAAAGATCTCTTGACTGGTCTTCCCACCTCCAGTTTCTCCCATTACAAACCTCTCAGGTTGCTGAATTAATTTTCCTAATGTACATCTCTGGTCATGTCTTTCCTCCACTGAAAAATCTTCAATAGTTTCCCACTGATTACAAAACAAAGTATGAATTCTTTACCTTTGGCATTCAAAGACTTAAAGGGTCTGGCCCCAATCTACCTTTCTAGCCATACAACCATGCCCATATTCAATGTTCCATTCAAATGTTTCTCTTGCCATTGCCTCAAACCCTACTTGGATATTATATCCACACCTCATGACTCAAGCTGTTCACTCGAACTAACCTTTTCCAGAACCCCTCCACCCCACTTCAGAATCTCTGTCCATTCGAAACCTATTTATCTTTTAGGTCCCAGATTAAATGATATCTTCTTCACGGGATTTTCACATTGGAAGAGACTCTGGAAATCATTTAGTCCATCTTTCTAGCCAATGTGAAAATCTCCTCCGCAATATTCCTGGTGAGCAGTCACTCTATCTCTGCTTCATGAAGCCTATTTTGTTCTTTCTTGCCATATTTAACACATTTTGGCTTTCAGAGGTATTTGTCCACTTGTCTCATCCCCAATACAAGATTTTATGCCTATAAGATCCTAAAGGACAGGTCCAAGTCTTACTCACCTTTGTATTACCTGAAATACCTAGCATACACTACCTTTCTAAAAGGAGGTGCAAAATACAGGGAGTTCTAAAAGCCTTAGTGATATTAAAGCTTAACACTGCAATTATGACTTTATTTGTGGGATGAATAAGTAACTGTATGAGCCCATACTATGAGGTCAAGGACACAGGCACTAAGTTGTTTTGCTAGTTGTGGTTCTGGCTTCAGATGGGTTCACACTTCCTCTTACACTCAAAAAATGGGTGGTATAATAGGGAGATGGCTGAGCCTCCAATCAAAAAGAGAAGCTCAAATCCAGCCTCAGACACTTACAAACTGTGTGACCCTGAGTCAGTCACTGTCTGCCTCAGATTCCTCATCTCTAAGATGGAGAGAACGATTGCACCTACCTCCCAGAGCTGTTGTGTGGATCAAATGAACTAATATTTATGAAGTGATTAGCATAGTGCCTGGTATGCCGTAAGATCTTATTAAATGTGCCTTTCTTTCTGCTCCTTCCTCTCTATCCCCCCTCTTGTGACCAAGACCATAAACAGGTTATTGAAATGTTTTTCAGGATTAGGAACACGGGTTTACAGAGGAAAGCTAACTAGTCACTGGAACTCAAATGCCATGATCCTACTTTCATTAGTGCCGTGTTCTCACTGAGCTCTCTAGTCACTGGTCATGCATTCATATCTCTAGCACCCACTCTTCTTAGGAATAAAGGAAGTAACAGGGTGAGTCTTTATTTTTTTTGTAACTAAAAGGGAAAGAAATATTATAAAATAGACTTGAAGCCAAGAGTTTGACTTGGCTAGGTCTAACCAGGAATGTTTGCTAACCCAGGGCCCTATGCATATGGGCTGGAGTCTGTTACTCTGAAGAACCTCAGAGGTTGCTTTTGTACAATTCCTTGGATTAAAATAAACTATTTTTCATTTTGGCAAAGGTTAAACTATAAGTAAGAGCATTAAGTCCCTGAGACCCACTGCTATATTGTTTCTCTCTTTTGTAATCTGAAAAACAACCAGCAACCAAAAAATTAAAACCCCAACTTGCAGTTATTTTAGCAAAGCTCCTGGAGAGTATTTTAAATATAGCTTAAAGGGGTGTCAGCAGAGCCTGTATATATTTTAAAATAAGGCTGGTGCAAGAAGCTATGTCAACTGTAATGAGATATAACATGAAGAAAGAAAGGCCAAGTCTATGTACTCTTAGTGAGTGCCAGGAAGTACTTAGAGCCAACTGGTCAGAGGAAGGAGAAGTGTCCTGTGGCCACAATAAGGCACAGGGAGAGGCTGTAATTTAAACGTGGCCAATGAGAGAAGAGAAAAGGTGGGTCATTGAGCAGCACGGTTTCAAAATCAGAAAATTTAGTCTCATCAGTGAAAGAACCAAAGAGGAGACTCCTGGACTGTATGGTGCTAGAATCATCTATCCAAAGCCATTCTAGGGCAATAGATGGATCCAGGAGGAAATAAAATTATCAAAGGCAGAACTAGCTGCTCCAAGTCACAGTGAGGGTGTCTAGAGTTAACACCTCTAGAGACAATTGCTACCTCTAGGTAGAATTTAGACTTTCCCCCATGTGGTGGCCATATTTCCAAAGCGCCTGTAGTTGCACTGATGTCCTAGGCATACAGAATTATGGAGCACAGAACCCTGATAAAAAAAATGCTACATTCAAAACAAGGGCTTCATATGGACTCCCCAAAAACTCATGGGAGGATTCACAATTTTAGAAAAAGCCCAGTTTTCCGTGAGACCTTGGGAAAGTCACCTAATTTCTCTGGGCCTCAGGTTACTTATCTTTAAAATGAAAGGGTTGCAATAATCAGCCTCTTCACTGGGGACTCCATCCCCAGGGTTCCATTTTTAGGAAGTAATCCAACCATGCTTCACCTCTCTCCAAATTCCTCTTCTTCCTTGCCTATTTCCTTGCCACCCTGGAGGAACTTCCAACCCGGTGGCCCTGCTCTCCTGATTGGAAAGGTAGGTAAATGATACAAAGGCTAGCACAGTGGAGTAGGATAGAGAGGTGGCCCTAAGGACAGAACTAAGTTCAAATGTGGCTTTGGATACTAGCTATGTGGTCCTGGGAAGTCACAACCTGTGTCTGCCCCAGTTCCTTCAACTATAAAATGGGGGTGATAATAATAGCACCTGCCTCTTGAGGTTGTTGTGAGTATAAAATGAGATAATATTTGTCATTTTTTTTGCTTTGAAAACCTTAAAGCTAGCTATTACTATTAGTGACTCTGTCCTCGAGACTCATTTAAGGAAAGATCCTAGACAGTGTGATAGTAATGGCAATTAAAGATTCCCCTGTATTGGCTTGGTTTTCAAATTGATTGTGTTAAAACCCAGAGCTTGTTAATCCCACCTGTGGGATGGACTCGTTGATGTGAAAAGAAAGTTTTGAGCTGGGAGGAGCTGGTGACGTAGATTTGGAGAGACAAGAGAGAGGCAGAAGAACTTTTTGGAAGCAGCACCCACATACAGGCAGAGAGAGACTGAGAAGGATTGCTGGGGCCACTTTGAATCGCCCTGGACTTTTGAGACCTGTCCCCGGAGCTACCAAGGACTGAGGAGACACAGCTGTTTTGCTGGTACTTTGTCTGTCTGTTTTGATGTTGTTTTGCCGGATTTGTCCACTGGTAAAAGACAGTCCTTTTGTTGAAGAAGTCCTGGAACCTGGCTGTTGGCTAAGAGATCCTGAGACTGTCCTGCAGACAGAGTGAATACTGTCCACTGGCGAAGGACAGTGCTGTTGTTGCAGGGGTCTGGAGACTGTCCTGCAGACAGAGTGAATACTGTCCACTGGTGAAGGACAGTGCTGTTGTTGCAGGGGTCTGGAGACTGTCCTGCAGACAGAGTGAATACTGTCCACTGGTGAAGGACAGTGCTGTTGCAGGGGTCTGGGAACCTTTCTGCTGGTTCAGAAGCCCTGAAGAAGGATTTTCTTGTTGTATGTTTACAGAAATCCTGGGAGAGGGTTTTGCTAATGTTTTCAGGGGTTCTAGGACTGTTCTACAGACAGAGGATGAATTAATGAAGGGACTGGCAATGTATCTTGTGGCCTTGCTAAACCTTGTCTCCCCAGTAACTAAGATTGCTGAGAACTTGCCTCTGTCAAGATGAAGAAAAGACCTCCATTTGGGTATTAAGTGCTGTGCTTAAACTTGATGTAACTCTGGGGTAGATTCAATTGTGATCCAGGGGTGGGGAACTTTTGACCTTTTTGTGCTCTGTGATTGACAAATGAATGTACTTTACTTATGTTTGGAAACTAATCTCCATTTGAGAAGAGGGGTTTTGTGGTGGACTAAATGAAGGTATAGCCTAGGGGTGGAGAAGTATTTAGATCAGGGACTTTGTAATTGATTGAATGATTGGAAGGTCCTGGGGTTGGGTAGTACTTAGAGATTATTTAATCACACTTAGTAAATGCTGTATTTTGAAGGATTTCATGTTTTGACCTTCTCTGTTCTTAATTTGTCACTGAATAAAATGGAGAGCACCCATGCTGGTATTCTGAACCTTGGGAAGTTGCCTTTCCTTGGCATTACATTACAGACAGTCTTCACAACATACTTTATCTCACTCATGCCTAGACTCACTCTTGGGTCTTCTTTTCCTCTTTTACTTGCCTGCCACCTTGCCCTTTCTTCCTTTTCCATTTTCCTTATGTGTTATCTTTCCCCATGAAAATATCAGAAAATATAAGACACATGGTAAATAATCTCTCTCTGTCTCTGTCTCTCCCCTATCTCTTTGTCTTTCTCTCTGTTTCTTTCTTCCTCCTCTTCCTCCTTCTCCTCTATCTCCCTTCTCCTCTTCTCTTTCTCATCTTCTTATGATAGATGTTTTTTCTACACCAGACTTGTGTTTCTCTACCCATTTAAATCTGAGCCTTCTTTGCAACTTAAAGCTATAAGAGCTTCCTGTAGCAATGAGAGCTTGAGCGACTTGCCCAGGGTCTCAAAACCAATATGTGTCAGAAGCTAGACTTGAACCAAGGTTTTCTTGACTCCCAGGCCACCTCTCTATGCATTATGCCACCCTTAAAAAAGATCAATGAATTTTATTTTGGGGAGGAAATACGGTGGATGCAGTATATTTTATAGCCAGCAACAGAAAATGAATAATCATAGGAAAAATTCCTTTAATTACTCCTGTGAATTTATGACAGGCTGATCTGAGCAAGATGTAGCTACCCCTCTTCTCCAATGGCCACACTAAGATATGGCTGACTTGTTCTTGCTTTTTGTTTTTCCCTAAGCCCGTCTCCCCATCCCTAGGGAGAGGAGACAATCTATGTCTCTGCTTATTTCAACCTATAGAGGAATAGCCTTCACAAGGATCTGGAACTCAACAGAAGAAACCATTCCTCTTCTCAGAATCTCCTTTTTAATTCACCAATTCTATTCATATGTTTTGGAGAATAGTCAATATTTTCAATGGGAAAGGAAAGGAGAATGGCAGGAGGCACCACCAAGGTTGCCGAATTCAAGGTCAAAGCCTGAAACAAGTGAGTTGAAAAAATTAAGTAACTGGGGGTAAAATATGCCTACTCGGCAGAATACATCCCAGCAAGAAATCTTCATTAGGGCAGTGCACACAGCATGCTGGGTTATCTGTGTGTTTACATGTGCATGTATGAGCCAGTCTCCAGAGCTGGCCCGCAGCTCATAAATACCGGGAAGGGACAGTTACTATAGTAACTAAGTGCTATTTAATGAATACTGAACTACAAAAGCTCATAAGATATTCTTAAATTGTCGGAGCTGTCATAGGCTTTCAAGTATCTTATATGCCATCCTGTTTAATAGGATTTTTAATGAGCTTGCAGATTTGACACATTTCTGTCTCATCTGCCAGCTCCTGAGCCCTACCCCTGAGTCAGGAAACCAGCTTTCTTCTGTGGATATATACAGATCCCACGAAAACTGTGCTTGCTCTGGGGACCATCAGACAATTAGAAATCCCATGGAAAAAGGTCCAAGATCGAGGTGTGGAATGTGTCCTAAAACCTGAAGTTCTGGCCCCAGTGGTATTGCCTTAGAGCAGCTTCCTCTGTCAAGACCCATAGCCCCAGGTTCAGTGAGCTGTCAGCTGAATCCAGCAATATCCCATTACCTCCAAAGAGGTAAACGTGCCACATGCACAAAAAAAAAGAAAGAAAAAAAGCAACACTATTTTGTTGTGCAGTAACAAGACTTATTATAGTTGACTTTTGTGGTGACTTTTTTTTTTTTTAACGAGCTTGCAACATCTTTCATCAAAATGTCCAAATCTTCCTAACGGACTCCCACTCCCAATTCTCCTGCATCATCCATCATCCCCTGTCCAATTTCTCACCCTCATGTGATCTGGTGTTTTAAAACGGAGAGCACTTCTCTTCCCTCCTCCCCCTTCCCCCCCATCTCCCTCCCTTCTATGCAATAAGGCCAGAGATGG